>NW_026862112.1:0-126039 GCF_026571515.1 Ruditapes philippinarum | reverse complement strand
TTTGATTATTCTGGAACTTTATTTCTTCTTTTAGTTTTACAAGTTTTGACATTGTCATTATGCTCTTCTGTAAACACATCCCTAAAAATATAGAACAAAATTAAAAATTCTGTGAAAATCAATATATTATTTCCTTTCCTGATATAGAGATTATCAACAGCAAAGTGGTAAAGGTCTAGGAATCTGGCACTCAATTTTGATTCTATGCAAGAAATATTGTGCTACTTGAATTTAAGTGGGCCTTTTCCATACACTGTCCTTGCAGGGTTCCAAAATACAATCAAAGCCGCAATTCAAGCACTTTTCCCCTGTTTATCAAGCATTTTTTTTTTGTTGCACACATATGACCTATTACTAATAAAGAAACTATATTGTAAATGTTTTATTAATAATAAGACATTAAAGGCTTTATTTTTGCCGCTTTATCACTTTTAATAACACATATAATGTGAAATCCAAAAAGGTTCAAGTGGCAGTCTATAAGAGCAAATTTTTTTTTTTTTTGTCTAAGGTACTGAATTAAATTTTTGTTGAAAATATCAAATTTCTTTCATACATATAAGCAGCTGTCATCCTTTTATTTCAAAATCATGTTTTCAGACAAAATATTAAAGGACTTTTTAAGAAAGTAACCTGAAATTAAAGGACTTTTTCTTTCTTTAAGCACTAATTTTGAAAGAAAAAGGACTCAAATTATATCACTTTTTAAAGGCCGAGTAAATCCTGCTAAATTACAAGAAAACAAAATGTCCATTTGATTTTTTTTATGTTTAAATTACCACTCACTGTTTTAGGTTTGGCCACAATCAGGACATTTGATTTTTTCACACAAATCAGAAAGCCATCTTAATCAGCTAAAAGGAGGCTAGTTGTTCTCTGAACAAGTACTGTTGTACGGTAGTCAAAATATTTTGATGTTTCAAGTAAATTCTGAGATACATTACATACTTCTGTTTTGGGTAGGATGGTTATATCAACCATACATAAAACAACAAATATATCTCAAGAGAACAATTTGTAGGGTAAAGTTGGGCAACTCAAGCAAGGTGCCAGAAATAGTGCGTAAATTTAGCATCTAGGATTATTCATGTATATCCCACTACTGTGATGTAAGTAAAAGCAAGAAAGTCAACATAAAATGTGAAAGAATCTGTCACCTTAATGGTACTAACTTAAATGATTTATAAATAACAACTTACATCACAGCTTGCCTGTCTATATCTTCATCAACTATTTCAGGTGTTGATTTCTGCTCAAGTTCCTGGTAACGCTGTGACATATTGACCTTCTCTTCCTCTAACTTACGACCTGTAAAAACAAATATCATCATTTGTGAACTGCAAGAATATATAATTCAAATTCTATAATCACAGAAATGTATTTAAAGCTTACAGTAGAGATTGGTGGTAGTTTTTCAAAGAAAAAATACTCTTCTTGTAACTCTTATTATCAGCAATGATAAAATTTTTTCTACCAAAACAAAAATTGAAAAACCACACTCCTTACCTCCCTTTATATTCAAAGAAAATTTGAAGTGCTGTATCATTATAAAAATAAACATTACAATATTATGGTAAACAAACTTTGAAAACTTCTGAAAGCTGATATGACATAAATAATTTTATTTTCTGGAGCTTTATCTACATTCCTTGCACCTAATATAGTGTAATTATAATTTTCTGTTATTCATTCCTATATGATTTTTTCTTTTTTAAATCATATTTACTTTTCTGAAGAAGTTGTTCATACTCGGACTTTCTCCCTGCGATTTTCGCCAATAAGTTCTTGTCAGTCTGAAAATGATGTGATACAATATTTTTTTATTTCACAACTAATATGAAATGTAACCAATGAACTTTAAGTATTTGTGCCATGTGATGTACCAATATACATCATAATTGGATCCAATCTTATAAATTTAGCCCAAAAATAACTGCATCAAATGCATATTGTACTCCATCCTGCATGGCCTTGTCTTTATTTTCCTAGTCCAAAAAAATCCATATCAATTCCATATTGTAATCTATCTAGCCTCATTTTAATTTTCTCAGATATCAAATCAATTATTGTTGAAATAATTAATTATATATTAATGTTGATAGAGTACTTATCTGATTTTACTGGACTAAAACACAGCTGTAAATCCTATATTGGATGAGGCTATATGTGTTTCTATAGGCCTATGGAAACAAATTTTTTTAATTGTATACAAATATTTCATGAAATATTGCTGTATGCCCTTTAAAGTTTTGATTATTTACAAAATGCAGAACTATAAATTAAATACTCGGCAAGGCTTCCATTAGTGGAAGTTTGAGAGTCATGCATTTACTTCTGGTTTTTTGCTTGTGACTTCCAAAATAAACCATTTTCCTTCTTTACCTCCAGTCAATTTGCATCTATTATTTTAGGACTTAATCCAGGAAGCCTTGCCTTAAGTTTACTTTTGAAATCACACTTACATAAGCATCTTTAGAATTCACCATTTGCTTTGCCATCTTGCTCAACTCTTCCTCAAACTTTTGACTATAATTTAATTTATAACTTGACATTATGTGAAAGATTATTTAAAAACTGCATGCCAGGTTATAAATATTTAACTTAATGAACCATTGTCTGTACAAATATAGCAAGGACAGCCATGGTATTTCACACACACAAACACATTTTTTTTAAAGTCTGATAAGGGCTCTATTTCATATCTCATCTGAAGTATCGTAATTTAAATTATCTCTTTTGATACCTGTCACATGTATACAGATATCATTTATCTCATTTTGGCAAGTCTCACTGGGACAGGCCCTTCGATACAAACTGATGCATTTTTTTTTTCTATTTCAAAATTTGTTGTCAAAAACTACATAATTGCAGTAAGCTTCTTTTCCATATCACCCATAAACTATTAGATGCATACACAAAACAATCTTAGATAAACATTATCTTTAATAGAGCAGAATCATCTGCCTTTTTCCTCCTACCATTGATTATCTTGAAAAAAAAATTGACATGTATTATATAAACTGTGTTTAAAAGTGAAAACTGACTCATAAAACCTATATTACCCCGGTAACTTACATTTCGTTGGTTCTTGAATCCTGTAGGTGTTTTATTTGTTGATTTACAGATTGTAGTGCCTGTCTCTTCTCACCATTACTTTTCTCCATGCTGTAAATATACTAAATAGATAATTGTTTGTTTATTGAAAGAATGCAAATTAAAAGAAGACAGGGACTTTAGTATATGCTAAAGAAGGCTTTGCTATTTAGATGTACCATTTAAGTTAAATGTGGAAGTAATTGCATTCATATATCCTAAGTGTCATATTAATGATATTTGGCCAGTTCTCAAGTAATGAGGGGCTGTGTTGAAAATACATGTAGTTGAAAAAAAAGACCTCAATAAAAGTAGGTTCCAGCAAAAGATCAAAGTGTAATAATTTTTAGAACTAAAATATTTACAGCCTAGCATGAATATGAAATGTAAATATTAAAAAAAACCTCTATAATCCTTGATATTAATAAATATAAAAAAACAGAGGAGAAAATCAAGGCACTAAATTGTATGATTCACCAAGCTGTCATTTCATAAAATTCCAAGATCGTATATAGTTTTAAATTATAAATTCTTTTTTTTCCCTGTCAGACGGGGCCCGTTTTTGGGAACTTTTTTGTGCTATTTTTTAATGTTTTTCTTAAAAAAAAATGAAACTTGTGTCCTAATAAAAATTTTAAATTACTAAAAAGATTGTAATAAATTTTCTGTTTTCATATAGAAATTTATAAAATTAAATCTTAAATGGATCAAATCCCCGTCTATTTTAAAACTCCCCAAAATTATACGACGTGCAAAACTGATTCAAGTCAGAAAAATTTACATTTAAGTTTACATTTAAAGGGGAAACTTCCCTTTACTTGATAATTGAATACCTGGGGCATCTCATTATTTGTAAAATTTAAAAAGTTATAATAAAAAAGAATAGCTTGAATCTTTTTATTCCAACAAAAACAACATGTAAAGGTCAAGGTAAAAGAATCAGGTTAAACTAATATCATTTCAGTGATCAAAATACATTTCTTACGCTAATATTCTGTGTAAATTGCATGAATGTAAATAATGACCAATTTGTGCTTCATATCCAGCCTTTTAAAGGCATGAGTATTGACATGCCCACTTGGTCTTAACTTGACAGCAAATTGCTTTTTGTGCCTTAACGACCAGATGGTCATACTTAATTAAACATATACTTTACATATAGACATATCTTTAGATTAAGATATAAGTATTATTAACAAGTTTTACCTGTCATTTTAGTGTGGATGTTTGTAATCTGTGTTAGCTTTGAATTCACTGAAAACAATAAAGCTACATTTAATTACTAACACAGAAAAGTCATTGATTCAGTGCACAATGAAAAACAAATGTTATAAAGATAAGTAAATAAAATAAGATACAAAATATGAACGCTGCCGAGGATTTATTCTACAAACTCTCTACTTTTTCTTTATTTGAAAAAACAACAACAACAAAGTGTTCATTTATCAACACGAAATGCTTAAATAACTCTGATTTTTTATAATAACTCAGACTATTTTAAGGCAAGCTGGGCGATGCTGTTAACTTGAAACTTGCTTTACTGTTTTGTTGAAGTTTAAATTTTCAATTGTGCATTTTTTAAGTTGCAATTAGCTAGCATTTTGCAGGCCTGAAATTTTAAATTGGCATTTATATAAAGTATTATAATTCATTAATGTTTAAAGGCAATTTCACATTTAACAAACTTAAATGTTTTCTAACTTTTGTTAATAGTGTTGTTTTGTTACATTGTGTCATAAGATAAATTCTCTTATCCTCCCTATTCTCAAAAACACAATGTCACATTTTGTCTACATTAAGAGTCTTTAATCTATAATAACAAAACATTACCTGTCTCTAAAACATTTTCAATATTCTTTCTCATCCGTCTTTTTTCATTGAGGCGACTCTCTAAATTGCATTTTGCTGAAATGACAAAACAAGAATGATTGAAAATATCAGCGCCAGAAAATGGCAGAAATATATACGCCTGAAATGCTAAACTTGTTTGAGTAAACAAAAATAATCTTTCAGGTGGGGAAAGGAAGACGGCCCATTCACAAAGTTTGTTCAAAGTACATTATACATTATTGTATTTTAATTAACTATTACAAGTTTCAAGAAATTGTCACAAAAACAAAGTGTTAATTTAAGTTGTCAAACCACATGTACCTTCTGTTTTTTTCTCTTACATTTCAATTAATAAATTATCTAATGTATTTATAACCACCTAAAATAGGATTTTTGAAATTTTTTGAAATTTAATTTGTCAAGAAAAAAAGTAAAAATAAATAAATAAACAAGAGTGATCAGTGATTATCGCACATGTGTCGCCTCATGATGGCCAATTTCATGTTGGGACAAGTTTTGTGACAGACGGACAGTGCACAACTAGACTAATGGTACTGATCATTCCTGTAAAGTTTGGATAAAATTGCACCAGTAGTTTATGAGGAGTAGTCCGGACAAGCTTTTGTGTATCTGGCAACACACAGAAGAAAACACTTTTTTATCAAAGGGCCATAACTCGACCAAAAATCATTCAACCGACAACCCGTGCAATATGCTCAAGGACTTGAGCTATAGATCAATCCTGTAAAAATTCATTGAAATTGCATTAGTGGTATAAGAGAAGTAGTCCGGACAATCTTTAAAAATAAAAATTATTAAAGGGCCATAACTCTGACAAAAAACATTGAACCGAAAAATGCTGACAATATGCACAACTAAACTTGGTACTGATCATTCCTGTAAAGTTTGGATGAAATTGCACCAGTAGTTTATGAGGATTAGTCCGGACAAGCTTTTGTGTATCTGACAACACACAGAAAAAAAACACCTTTTTATCAAAGGGCCATTACTCGACCAAAAATCATTCAACCGGAAAACCCGTGCAATATGCGCAAGGACTTGAGCTACAGATCAATCCTGTAAAGTTTCATTGAAATTCCATTAGTGGTATAAGAGAATAAATCCGGACAAACTTTAAAAATAAAAATTATTAAAGGGCCATAACTCTGACAAAAATCATTGAACCGGAAAATGCTGACAATACGCACAACAAGACTTGGTACTGATCATTCCTGTAAAGTTTGGATGAAATTGCACCAGTAGTTTATGAGGAGTAGTCCGGACAAGTTTTGTGATGGACGGACAGACGGACGTACTCACAAAATGGTACTTATGTGTCTTTTCCTTTGATCTTCTTGGCCATTTTTAGTCACACAAGGCCTAAAAAAAAACACACAAGTAAAAATGGAATGAATAGGATCAAAGATAATTTACTGTTACCCATTGTTCTCCAAGTCACACAAGTACCTCTGGGTTCGTACGGACGGACAGACAGACGACAGAGAAGTGATCCGTAGAGGCGACACAAAAACAATTATTATCACATTTTGGGGAAAAAATTATTATTGGCAGGGTCTTTCTGGTAAGAAAAATCATCAAAGTTGAAACAGATTTCAATCTTTAACAATAATTTAATCAAATTCAAAATGATGAAAAACAGGAAAACCCAGCACATATCCATACTGCTTTCATGACAATTTAAGTCACCCCAAAGCATCTGAATTTCTTCTATAAACTTTTGAGGGGAAAAAATGTTCTACAACTGAGGAAAAATATTGTTCTTTCTGGTTTGGAATGTGGTCCAATTCTTAAGCTCCAAATTGGCTTTAAAACTCACTGCCAGGATATCAGTGACCCAAACAAAAGAGCTATCATGGTAGCCTAGCTGAGACCAAGCTCAACTTTTTCTTATTTGAAACAATTTTCTATAGTCAAACACATCAGATATTTAGAATATTACAGTAAAAAATAAGTACACCTACAAGACATAAATGAAAGTCAATTTCAAACTTGACCTTAACAATCAAAGTCAATTGAAGATCAAGTTCACATCTGAATTAATCATCATTTCAGTTTGTCATACAATGTATGTGTTCTTTTGTCCAAGTATGAATCAAATGTAAATACATTAAGTAATAAGGTTATGACAATTCAAGCAATATTAAGATTTGATCTTTAAGGACAAGGTCATTTATGAGTCAAGGTCAAGTTCATTATGGTCTTCTTAAAGGTCCAGTTGAGTTACCCTACACACATGTTGAAAATTGCAATTTTGTTAAGTCAAACTGAAAGTAAAGGGGAATAACCCTACCAAACCTGAATAAATCCAGAAGCAAATCCCCAGGTGCACAACTGCTGACCAACAATCCTGTAAAGTTTAATGTCACTGGTCAAATACCCAAGTTACCCAATCAAGACACAAGTTGTAAATTGCAAACTTTTTACATGTAAGTTACATGTAAGTCATTCACAGATGATCAAAGATGCAATATTTAAGATTTATTGGGTTATGTAGTCTAATTTATTAACGCACAATTGTTTTATGGGTAATGTATTGCAGGCTTTACAATCGCTCAATTGCCAAGATTTTCAATATTGCCATATTCATAGAATATTTAAATTTCATTCATCATTTCTATCATTATTATTTTTTGTAAATCTGTTTTCAAATGTCGGTGCAGTGACCTGTACGAAAAATCAGCATGGTTTTTATGAAAAACAGGACCGATTCAGGCCTGTTTTGAACCAGAATTGGCAAAATCAGGGTAAAATAGACATGGACCCTGAATTTTCGAGAATTCTCACAAGGGAATTCAAGTTTTTTCTACCCTGACATCGTCTTCATTTTGGTAAAAGTCAGGGTGGAAGCAGGAATATTTGCACTTTGAAAATATTTTGACACAGATTTTACTGACTTGGAGAAATATAAGCAAAATCTACCCAGATATTTCAATGTTAGAAAATTTTCAAGAACCAGTTCAATACAGTCTTAAAAGTTCTTCATTTCCAGCCTGATTTTTCTTAGTTAAAGTTATTAGAAATGAATATTGTAATACACTAATAGTACGGTTTACATTACTGTTCACTTAAAATTGATTTTTTAATTCAGAAGAAAATATATTATAATTTCTATTTCTGGAAAGTTTTAGTTGATTTATGGTTAACTCCATTTAACAAAAAAAAAAAATTCATTTACTGAATTATTCTTTATTTTTGAAATTATGTAGATTATTTAGCTCAACATGATTATTTCATTGTTATCTATAAAATTGATAATTGTCACTGGTAATTGATTGTATTTATATTTAACTTATGATAAACAAATATTATTTAATGCATTAATTGGTCAGCAATAAGTAATGTACAAGATTTTTAGTTTATATCCATCATCTCACAATCTGTACAGAATCTCCTACTTCTAAGGTCAGCTTTCAGTTTATATAAACAAACAACCTTCAACGTGGAACTTTTTACAGTATTTCAAAATACTATATGTTAAACTGGGCTATCTGGCTGATGAAAATAGAGAAGTTACCACAGATTGACCGACAGCAGTTTAAAATCCAGAGCAAATATCACACCCTGAAAATTATTTCCAGCATGGTCATTTTCTTTAGAAAGATTGGAGGCTTTAGTTGTGATTTTAATTCAAATAAATCAACTTACAATTATATATTAATACATAAATGAGTTTTGATAATTAAATAGAAAATGAGATTTTAGAATTCAACTTCCCCAGCTATATAGAACTTTCTTGGGAAATTTATTGTGAAATTTATATATAACATGGAGCATGGATGTGTTAAACTTCGTTATTCAATTTGAAAAAAATGGAGGGAAATAAGCAGCCAATTGTAACAGATCAATGGTAAGTTATAATTGAATTACAGTTCTTAATATTTTTAATTTTTCATAAAATTATGAATTCTGTAAGCTCAATATTCAAAAAATTTCAAGAAACCTGTTTTAAAATATGGAGAGAAAATGAAATCATTCTTTATTTTTCTAAATAAACTATACATTTTGATCATTCCATTTAAGAAAAAAAACAACTTAAGTCTTAAAATGTAATAACAATTATGACACAATTGCATATTTTTTTTTTCTACTTCTAAAATTAAGGTTGAAGCCAAATATTTCAGTAACATGTGACAAGAGGATGAAGAAGAAAAAAATGGTGTAGTTGGAACAAAAGAATACAATAGAAGAAATATTACTGGTAATTAAATTTTTTTTTTCATTTTCTATCAAAATTAGTTTCAGTTTTAATTATTATAAGTATTCATTCAGGCAAATTTTATAGAATTAATGACTTCATAAAGTCAGTACATATATGTTAATAATGCTGTAGCTTCTTTAAAATAATTTCATCAATCATTTGTTCTTTTGATGTTTTGATTGCAATTAATGAAATATTATACCTTTAAAACTACATTGTATAGACATATTTCGTTACATTTTCTTTTAGATAAATATATAAATTGAAAGTTGACTATAGCATATTCCTACACTGCTTTCATATGTTTACAGATTGTGTAGTCCAGAGACTATAGTGTGGAACTATGTAATACAGTGTGCAGCTACCTAGTGGAAATATCAAACAAGAATGACTTTTGAAATGTATTTAATTGTATGAAAATTAAATACAGATAAGTGAGAAAAAAAAGTCTTAATTATTATTTTGTCAAATATCAAAAAGAACAGGAATCTGGGTGGATTTTTATTTTAATTTCAGGGTGGGATTTGCAAAATTTTGGGGCGGGATAATAACAGGAGGAAAAAAGTCTGGCCTGACTTTTTAAACAGAAATCAGGGTGAATTATGGCTCATTTAAATATTTCATTTTAATCCCACCCTGAAATTGCTGTTAATTTAACTAGAAGTAAATCTATTTTTAGAAATCTGTGTGAGTGAAAATTCTGCCCTGGATTTCCATTTCAGGGTGGTATTTTTTCTGGCTCATTTAAATATTTCGTTGAATCCACCCTGAAAACACTATATATTGTATACTACAAAATCTAAAAATAGATTTCTGTCTCCTCTATAGTCAACTGAATAGTTTAAAAAACCTGGCTGGGAATAAATTTCTGATCCCATGTCAAATCAGGGTGTAGTCAGGGTAGGCATTTTCGTACAGGTAAGTAGACAATCATTGTAACTGTAAAGTACTCTCGTGTGGCTGTCTCGATTCAGGCCTTTTTAATGTCACTAGTATATTTAATTATTCTTTTTATTTGAATGCCTATAGAAAGATATTTCTGATATGTTTTAATGTAGCGATAGAAAAACAATAAAAATCTTTACAGTTTGAGTCAGTAATTTGCGAAATAAAAGTAACTTTTGGTTATTTTTTACACATTGATTAAATTTAAATGAAAGTGCCCGATTCTTGTAAAATTATATAAATCTGTGGTTTCAAAGTCTTAAGTAAAATTTAACAGCATAAATTGATGATAATGAATTTTTTTTTGCTTGATTGTAAGTGTGTTTGATAAATTATGACATAAATATTGAATATTTTTAAGTTATTAGGTCATCAAATGGACTGTATGGCAGTGTTCGAAATTAGCAGTAGTCTGATAGCCCGTGACTACTAAATTTCTCCTCGGGCTACCAACTTTTCACAGTAACAAGCCCGACCAGGCTACTGTATTTTCAGAGGCAATATCAACAACTGTTTTGAACAAATGAATCATGCTAGTGAAATGTCTTTTGGGCTAGTGAATATTCCAATCTGGTAGTCCGACCAGCCTAGTTGATTCAAATCCTAATTTCTTACACTGGTATGGTAAGCACATTAACACCTGTACAATTACGCATTTTGATTGGACGAGAGTCTGCTAAAACTTGTGTAGTTTTTGGACAGTGTATGTCCTTGTAGAAGTGTTTCTACCAGACAATTATTTAGGTCACGAATAAATGGAAAGGCACTAATCAATGAGAATAAAGAATTAAACCTGAACTAAATAATACCAGTCACACAGTATATAAACGATTTGAACCCCAACCGGATCTTGTGAGAAGATCACAGCATCTAAACGTACAATCAGGCGTAATGACACATTAAACTATCAAACATCGGCTTGAATATAATATGTTACGGTATGTTAACATTTGAATCATTTTAAGAAAAAAATTATCTTTGCTTAAATATACATCCATAACCTTCTTCGTAAAATATATGCGCATAAAACGCTGAGCTCTTCGCCTCATGTTTTGTTTATGTCAACACACGCCGATTACACAAGCAAATGTATGCCTAAAATTGTTTTATTTCACTATAACTCATTTCTGAATCTTAACTTTATTGTCTTAACCTCATGTTACTGGACAGACACTTGTGAAAATATCTTTGAATATTGATAAAACATAGTAAACAATAGAGGCGACATTTCTGATAACTGTACCCGTCTTGCTAAAACAATTTTAATGATTTGTACCCTACTTGTGTTTTCACTGAACCATTACTTGCGAGTCACTTTTGATGATTTTTATTGTGTTTTTGTCGTATGTTCCAAATTTTAATGTGCAGAATATGAAGTTATTGTGTCACAAGAGAAGGGTACATGTTCTAGTGCTATGTAAGTAACTATAAAACTGCATATGAATAGAGGAGCTTCGTCATGTTTTCACTGTCTGCATGAAGTGGCTGGTTATACGAATCAGAAAGTCAATTATTTCTTGATAGGAATTATTAACTAACAAACCTCATCTTCACTTACCATTCATTTTTCTTTGGAAAGATATAAAGCTAAAATATTACATATGTACTATAATTTTTTTTATATTTAGTTCAACGGCATTGTTGTTAGTTTTGACGTGACCGTTATATAACGTCACGTATCAATAAACCCCGAAATATCATTACAAGATTTTTTTGCAGATTACTTATTTCAACATGTTGAAAGCTTTACACCTACCGTTGATTTCATTCTGCTTTTTAAACACTGTTTTATATTCTCAGATATTCATTGACTTTCTTTTTTTGACATGTACGACTTTTGTTCTTGTATATCTTTCATAGACGTCGACAATTTTGGCATCTTTTTAAACGGAGAATATTCGAGAAATTTTGAAATTTTAATTGTCAGTGTTTCAGCTATTGGTGTTAATAAACTTCTTTTTATCGTTTACTTTAATGGTTGTGACGCTGAAATTTTTTAAGTAGGAAATTTTATTCTGATCATTATTTATTCTTATTTTCAAGTTGCAGTCTGGATGGCGAATAATTATGTGGCTAATGATGGCATTGAAATTCGTAGTCTTTACTCAACAGTATATGCAGTTGTATTCTTCCATGGTGATCCGAAAGAAAAATATACATAGCATTATATATTTTATTAAACAAATGATTAACAATATTATCAGTTAAACCAATTCTCGGTAAATACCTTAGATCCCACCTTATATACTAAAATTCCATTACAATCATTTATATTTTCTGGCAATAATTGATACAAAATCGCAATGAACGTAAACTTTTTCCCCAATAAATCTTTAAAAATACTCACAAGTCAGGGTACAGATAAAATTCGTAAACTCACAAGTAGGGTTCACAATCACCAGCAAGTAACGTTCAGTTTACGGAAATGACCTCCTTGGTAAAACTCTTAAATTTATGTTCAAGATCCAGCAATATGTTATGCATATGACTAAATTATCGTTTGTTATTGATTACTTTAGTAGTTCGATATCACAATTCAATGTTTAACTAAATCAACATTGGAATAAGACGGATTTGTGTTCGTGTTCAGTGTTGATCACCTGAAAGCTGTTCGTGAGTTTCGATTATTTTATAGCCTTCGTGCTAACGTTTATGTTTTGCATAACTTAGACGTTTAATAAAGTTTCTAACTTATAATATAAATAAAGATTTACTAACCTAACCTCCATCAGTATCAATATAAATACCAATATCGTAAACAAGTGAAGTGGCAGAATATGGCTGACACTAAAATCTTCTCACAAGATCCGGTTGGGGTTCAAATCGTTTATATACTGTGAGTCAGCAAAATTATTAAAAATGTAAGTTTGAATATAGAATTTAGAAATCAACTCCAATTTAAAAATGTAATTATTTTATTTGAAAAATATACAACGTTTCGACTCAAAAGTCTTCATCATGAAAGTCAAGTTGAATATATTGACCTTTTTGCACATCTTTAAGACTAAAAGTTAGAGATTCCATCTTTGAAATAAAAGTCTCTTCTCTTCAAATTTACCCTCCTTAAAACTTCAATCGTCTGGCAACGCGATTTCATTATCACAGTCACTGAAAAGCTTGCACCGATAGGCACATAAACGCTAAATCAACTTGGGTATTACATCACTAATTTTTTGGCGAATAAGCATTATCAAAGTCCTCGGCAGCGGTTACTCCCCTTTATAAGTACACTGACCCGAGTTCGATTCCAGGGGGGAATGGAGCCTCCGTGGCCGAGTGGTTAAGGTTGCTGACTTGAGATCACTGGTCCCTCACCGCTGTAGGTTCGATCCTCACTTGGGTCGAAATCTTTCATATGTGGAAGTCATCCAGCTGGCTTACGGAAGGAAGGTCGGTGGTTCTACCCGGGTGCCCGCTCGTGCGTGAAATAATGCCCGGAGGGGCACCTGGGGTCTTCCTCCAGAAATAAAAGCTGGAAAAAAATCGACGAAAAAATATCGGCGAGACGCTCTAGGATGGCCCGACTTGAGTGTACGGTCGCCCATATGGGGTTTCCGGCGGCTACCTTAAATAAACGCATTAAAAAACGAAGCTTCAACTTAAACAGTGCGGTTGCAAATTACCAATTTATTTTTTATATATAATCGTGCGTGATAAATAATTTTTGTTAGTATTTCGATTTTGGAAATAGTTACGATGGAAAATGTTGAGGCTGTAAAATTTTATAAAAGAAATGAATGGATAAGTTTTAAATAAGTTAATTACTATTAAAAAGCACGAGGGAAATAATTCAAAGATTGTATTTCAATGATACAAGTAATCGCAATAATACTTGAATTGGAAATCAATATCATATTGCTGACTATGAAATCAGATTCGATGCCTTCAAGCCAGAAATTCAAATAGAGAAGGACATAATTAGAAGAAATCTTTATACCGACATTAAATCATGTGCAGGAAAAAATAATGGAAGTGTTAAACATGCAAAACACAATAACATTACACAGAAATAATTTAATAACATGCAAAACACAATAACATTAAACAGAAATAGCTTAATTGTTACATAAATGTAGCAATTGTGGACGGCAGACGGATAGACGACAGATGACAGATAGCAATCGATCTTAAAAAGCCCACCATGAGCACGACGAGCTCAGGTGTCGAGCCTATAAAAACTTCAACGCATCTTTTCGGCCCTTTCTGTCAAACTTCGGATAACAACATCCCAGATGTTTTGACTGATGCGTATTGTGTTATTATAATATACTAAAAATATTTTTAGGCCGATTATCTTATCAGCTTAACCATAGCTTACCCAATCATTGTATCATACTTAAACACTTGAAGTCCATATTGCAGACACTGTCTAATACAAAGTACACGTTTGGGAGATAAGTTTGTAACGTAAACTGAGTTGTAAGGTAAACTATTATATACATTATTCACAAACAAACAAATGTTCAAGGATATATTGGGTTTGATGAAATTCAAGGAATGATTGGCGATCAGAAGTTTAACGTACTGAATATTTTCGTCTATTTTAAGTGTCTTCTTTTGGTAAACAATGGAGAGAGCAACTGTAAATGTATAATCTAAATAATAACGTAGATACAACATTTTGTGTTTACAGAGATAGAATTATTCATATTTTTTAAAGTCCTGCCAGCAAATATGGACAGGCTGTTAGTGATTTTAATATTATTTGTACTTACAGGTAAGTGTAATTTTTATTTACTTTTAAATTAATCATTTGAATCTATGTCTATTAACACACACTAGATCACAAAATCACGTGTATACTTACACGTACTTAAACGTGTTTATATATTCTTATAAAAGTGTCATCTAAGAAAGCACTGCTCGAATTTGTTAAATGAAACTTGTCTGTTTCTTGCATAAAGCTTTACCAAAATTGTTAAAATATTCTCGGCCATGGTATAAAATCCGGGTCAAAGTGACTTAAAATGTCTGAAACCAAAAAAAAAAAAAAAAAAATGTCTAGCCGACCTCTTACAACTTTTCAAAATCATTGACCTTTATCGTATAACAAAATATTTAGAAATTCTCTGACTTTCTGACAGGAAGTTCTCTGCAAAGAATGCTCAAAGCCTGGTTTAGAGTCAAAATTGGCCCTGCTCAAAGGGTCAATTCGTTTGATATAAGGGATGCGGTCATCGAATGTTGCCCTTCCATTCTTTTTTCTTATATCACATAGTCACAAAGAGAAAGTTTTTGTAAATCCTTTCTGCAAAACCCAGATGTACAGCACTCACACAATTGGTGTAAAACATTGCTGTTTTAGACCTTTACTAAATTGGTTCGAATCATGAGCTTGGGGTCTAAATTTACACTAGGAGTGTAATTGATGTAATGTCAAATAGGAGAAAAAAATCTACAAATCTTGACATCTACAACAATTACTGAAAAGACTACAGTTAAGACATATATACCCAAATGCACAAAGATGAGATATTTGGTTTTTAGCATGTTTAGCGCATTATATGGTAGACGACTCCCACGCGTTTTCTAAATAATAAACCTGGGATTAAAATTGGCTCCTCCCTGGGGTTCGCTTGATTTAAACAAAAGGTTTATAAAGATCCTCACCAAACCTTATAGATGTTCTATTGTTTAAACATGAGCCTTGGGTCGAAATTGACCCCGCCATATGACAATTGATTTTACATAGAGTCATGTATTGGCAGAAAAAAGTCAGTCATCTGCTTTATCACTGCAGCTGGGACAAAAACAAGCTTATACATTTTGTGCGTAGGATTGTATAGATGACAGCTACTAATAGACTAACTCCGGAATTTAAAATATTTTGGGTTTTTCCTAGCTAATCCGGGGATACAAACAAACTTTAATAACAGTAACAACTTCGAAAATATTCGGAAAAGGTTAACTTATCTATTGTGTCCAGTAGCTATAACGGTAAAGGTTTGTGTGTTCGGAAAACTCCACATTTGCCGAGTTCCGGATAACATCTATTGTGTTCAGATGCAAATTGGTCCCATCCGGTTGTCTGTTACATGTATTTGATATTTAGCATTGTCTTATGGTACGCTATCTTGATTGTTCAAATTGTGACCCCATGTGATATGTAAGGTGTTAGACCAAGTAACCAACTTTATTGTTTTTAGAACTAAAGCCACAGACACACTATATGCATTTTGTTATAATTTTACTTTAGTTTTGACTCAGTACTTACTTCTTGTATTTTGGTATACAACATTTGAATCTTTTATCCCAAGACATAATTATCCCGTCAACAAAAGGTATATAAACAAGATAATACAGCGTGATCAAAAGATACTATTTCTTAGAAAGATGATACTAGCTCGTTGCCAGAAAATAATTTTTGCTTGTGGCCACAAGATAAATGAATAAGTACACACGTCACCTCTGTACATTAAAAACATATCGCGTTACGTTATGATCACCATGTAATGTGTGATGTTCCCTGATAAGCAGGATACGCATTATAAGAACATAATTATACAAGAGCATATCAATATAAATTATTACATTACAGCTACATTTAAGTACATTAACCTTGATATCTCTTTGAACTGTTACAATGAAAGTACAGAGTAATAGACTAACAAGTTATGTAGTTTTTTGGGGGGTTTTACGTCACATCGACACAGTATAGGTCATATCGCGACGTTCCAGCTTTACTGGTGGAGGAAGACCTCAGGTGCCCTGCCGTGCATTATTTCAGGCTCGAACGGGTACCTGAGTAGAACCACCGACGTTCCGTAAGCTAGCTGGATAGCTTCCTCACATGAGAGTATCCAAAGTCCCTGTCGGGATTCGAACCCACAGAGGTGAGGGGCAAGTGGTTTGAAGTCAACGACCTTAACCACTCGGTCACGGACGCCCCCAACAAGTTATGTACAATGTACATGAATTTAGTTGAACATGTTTTACTATGACACTTGATTTCGAATCTGATTCTACTTTATATAAAATATTACATCTTTTTATTGAAAGACCAAAGTGTGATACCACCGAGGAAGCTAAATTACCAAAATGATATTGCACCATTTAAGACTTGTATGAAGAAGTGTATCATTGAGGAGTCATCGTTCATAACGAACAAAACATTCACTAAACAAACGTAAGTAACACTGTCATTTTCATATATATAATTTAATCATATACAATGTTGACAATGTTTGCAATCAGATTTCAAGCGCCTTATTGTATTCTATCATTTTTTTCTTAATTGAAAATATTTATAATAAGCAAAATCATAATAAATAAAGATTATAAACATTCATCGATCAAGCTAATGAATCTTTATTGCAGAATGATGCAAAGAAGTTATGACGGTGTTATTTTAATTAAGTATGCGGGTACAAACGAAACGAAATGTATCAAATGTGTCACATACATATCATCTAGAAACAGGTAAATGTTGTTGTTTTTTTTTTTGTTTTTTGTTTGTTTTTTTCGTTTTCTGCTTGGCTTTCAGAAATTGGCTGTCAAAATTGATTAAAAAAATTTCTGTATATTAATATAAATACGAACTTTATATTGTGTATCAGTATATCATACACGAATACAGTTTCAGCGTCTTTCAATATTTGATGAAAAGCAATTTAATATGTCATTTAGGTATTAATTGTAATTGCAGATCTCAGATGTTCCCCCAATATACTGTAAGCTCAATATCCTGTTCTTTTTCAACTTAACAACACACTTTATCATTTAAAACATATTAAATCTTGTTGTATTGTTACATATACAATGTACTTGTTAAATTTTTACGAACATGAATAATATTCCCTTTTGTTATTGTGAACATTTTTCATGTGCATTTTTCAAAGTATTCATACATGGAATTGTAGGAGAGGTTAATTTAGGCATCATATTGTTTGTTTTTGTTTTGTTGTTGTTGTTGTTTTTGCATCATAGTTGAACTGAATATTTAGACATTGAATATTCAAAGCTTGTTTATTCCTGTGAGGGTAGAAAAATCATAACAAAATAATTTATCTGCTGTTGCAGATTTCCAAATGCAGCAGATGGTAGACATGTGAAACAAACGGTGAACTTAATGATAAATGAGGGAAATCCTTGCAAACCGGGTAGATTTGTTAAACAATTTAATAAGTTTTTAAAATTCTAAATTAAGACATGAATATAGTTATAATCTAGTAAAGGTGATCCATAGGAAGCAATGAAAATAATAGCCTTATATAAAAATTGTAAATTCGATTTTATTGAGCCTGATCATAAGAGATAATGTTTAAATAAAAAGTGCAACATCTCATTCCACCCCTCTAGCACCGGTATAAGCGATATTCATTCTTCAACATGGAATCATTTATTACGAAGGACAAGAAAAAATAATAAAAAAGCACTGCTGAAAGTAAAGTACAGAAAAACTCTTCATAGCTGTCACAGAGAAATTGACACCTGCTGTTGTGAGAAACCAGAATATGATCATCCCATAGGCAAGCCCGCATAGCTCAATCGGTTACAGCGCGAGGCGTATAATAACGATATTTAGAGGACCTACTTAAATTACTAAACAGTCTTTCAGATGAGACTTTAGATTGGGGCATCTTTATGAATCTTGCACCACTGTCCCTAAATTTTTTTAAACAACTAGCACTCTACTTGAGGACTCATCCATATTCGAAACTGGTTGCGAGCATAAATAAAGTCACATAAACACATATCCTTTGCAATCAATGGAAACAACAATATTTAAACCAAGTTTACAATAAAACAAAAATAGACAACCTTTCTGTTTTGAATGCTTAAATTAATGTATTGGCTTTAATAAACTTTTTTACTTTTCTGTCCAGGCAACAATCATATTTGCAACTTCTTGATTCATTTGGAAACACCAACTGCACTGTCAAATACTTTGCATGATACAATTGAATCTAAAGCCCTGTCTTATTTGCTTGAAAGAACAAATGGGTATCCTTCACAGAAATGTCGGTAAGTTGCTAATAAAACAACCCTCAATTTCATATCATTGGTGTTTGTGTGTTGAGGTCTTTTAAACTTATGTGTGTGTTCTTTAAAACTTCTGTCACTTTAAACACAGATGAATTAAGATTATGATTATTTATCATTTACAAAAATAACAGCTTTTATTATGAGTTATAATAAACATGTAACATGTAACTTGTGAAAGTGCTTTAAAATCGTAATAAAAGACAAGGTAAGTGACTAAAGATTATGGCATATATATAACAAATATTCTTTGACTTCAGTTTTGTGTCACCGAACATACAGTATGAAATTAAAGTAACACTAACATTTCAAACTGATTATGAGAATTATGCTTACGAATGCACCAGTATAGCATCAAAATACAACGAGTAAGTGTATTTTTTATAAACGTATATAAATGCATTTCCATCCTAAAACAAATGCAATAGAACTAGATATCACTTTGAATTAGTCTTGATAGATAACATACATTCCAAATATGGTCTTTAATAGATACTTAGCACAGCTTTTATTCTCAATTGAATATACACTTTGTTATATATTGACAGTTTTAATAAGAAATTTTATAAATACTAATAGGCAAACTGCTTAAAACTTAAAAGAAAACTATTCAAGATAAAATCGTTAGAGCGTTCAATTATTATAAGTATGTCTTAAATATATATATATATATATATATATAGTAGACGAAAAGAGCACATGAATATTCCGAAGTGGTCTTCACACATTTTGTAACAAGACTTCATTTTCCTTCACATAAATCATTTTTAATTTTTTAATATTGAGTATACTTTTGTAATATGTTTTTTCTATGGAATTTTCACACTTTATCTTTATACTTTCGAACATCAAGTTAGAGGTAATTAGGATCTACGGATTGATTTGTTTGACAAGTTCATCTGGTAGTAGTTACCGAAATTATACTTAGATACGACGATCACACATTTTGCTACTATTCTATTTGTGCTAGTGAATATATACAATTATCACATGTTGTTGTATTAAGTAAATTTATAATAATGTGTTTTGATTTTATATAGAAATAGAAAATTTGTATGCTAACATTTACTTCTGATGAATTGTAACAGATAATAATGTTAAATATCTATCATGTACTTAACTGCTGATTTCTTTGTACATGTATTCATTTTATGTTAATATGTTGATTACTTGTAAACATATTGTCCTCATGGGTCTATGACCGTCTGGAATTTACTTGAATAAAATCTAAAATCTAAATCTAAATCATTTCTTCCCCAACAAGGCAACGTCACAAGTCAACATATAAGCAACATGATAAAGCCCATACAGATATCAAAATACCACAAATAGGTAATAACTTTAAATCACATTACTTATACTTTTTCAAGGGGAGATGTGAATAATTCGTATCAATCAATGAATTTAGTATTATAAACGTTATTTTTGTGTAATTTGTTTTCTTTATTTATTTCTATAAATATAGACAAAATAGTAACTATATATACGCTGTTGATAATTGAGTCTCATATATAGTTCTAATATGAAATAAACTTGTAGTAAAACGAACACGTTCAGTACTTACGAATTAATTTGTTAACTGAAATTTTGTAATATGTTCAGACGCTTTTGTATGTTTTTATGTTCTTTTCTGTTTCTGTTTAAATCAGTATTATTGCAGATCTCCGTGTGGAAGACATTGTAGATGATAACAAAGATGAAAAGGATGATTCGACATATATATCATATATGAGAGGACTTATTATTTTTATTGCTCCTTTCAATGTTTTAGTCTTTGTGATATATATTTGCATATGTTTTAGTAGAGGTAAGTCTGTTTTATAATCATTATTTACATATTTCTACGATGATATTAGTTGCTAATGTACATAGGAGAATGTTTGATGTACTCAAAAAATATATCCTGGAAGGACAGGAGCCATTTTGTCTGTCAAATATAGATATAAATGTTCATAGGCTATCAATTGTAGTATACTGAGAACCATTTAGAATTAATCTTTTTATCTTTACCCAAGTAGTTCCGAATTTAATAAGATTGTTTCAATTGGAAACGATCAATTATCTCTACATCTTCCACTCGTCAGACACCTATTCTATATAAAAACAATCTTGGTATCAAATTAATCAACACAATCATTGATCAACCGGTAAGGCGAGTCAATTAAACTTTATAAATACAATTAACTAGCGATCTTTATTTCTTGTGCCTGAAAAAGGTTCCCGTTAAAAGAAAACTGAACATAAAGATCTCGAGTGGTTATCCTAAAAACTCTTCAGGGCTAATATAATATAATATAATATAATATAATATAATGCAACAATTTTTATTTATGAATACGATAAATCTATTTTTATTACTACAGTAACCAGAGATTGTATTTAAAATGCTTTTTGGAACTCATTAACTAGGACTCTCTTCTAAAACCTTAAATAAAAACGTGTACTCATCATAAAGCAATACAAAGATCAGTTGTATCTGTTTTTGGTAATAAATTGTGTCATCGTAGTGATAACTGTTAGGGTTTACACACACATACCCATATCAAAGTATGAGAAACACGAAACGACAAAGACGATGAAAACGGCTTATGAGTAAATTTGGTTTTTATAAGAACTAAATAGTTTCCATTTGATGTTCAGTGACTGTACACTTTCATTATTGAAAGCATTAATTACAAATAGGTAAATGGGTTTTTCATCAATGGACTAACTTTTTTGTTTTGGAAAGTACATAATGAGCTGTATACTTTTTTGTTTCAGAAAATTCCAAAAAGAAAGGTTTGTATAGTTTTCTGATATTTTGCATAAGGAAAGCAAGCACACATTGATTAACTGTTTTCTTTCCAACAAACAGTAAATGCAGGTCTGACGAGTATTATGAGTATTATAGACAACAGTACTTAATCATTGTCATTTGGGTAAGATTATAAAAGGAGAATAAATGTTAAAGTTATGAAAATCATTTTTGATTCCCACTAGGTTCAATTCAACATTGCTTGCTTTCTTTCAGGGAATACTTGACCTATTTACTTTAAGCGTTTCACTTGCTATATATAGCTATATGTTGCTTTATATTATAGTGTTCTGTTTGATCTTCATATAAGATATTTACAATTTTATTAACCCCGATGAATATATAAAGGAATAAAATCTGAACAATTTGTTTAGGTTAAAAGAGTTTATTTTAATACAAACTTAATCAAAAGTATCGTCACTTTGCTTAAAATTTAATTTCAACTAACTTGCCTGTTACATTCATTATTAAATTTTAAAACATTTTTTCTCTTCTTGTGTTTTTGCTGTTTCTGTTTGTTGTTTTTGTAACCAACCTTTATTTTTTGGTTATTCATATTTAAGTATGCAAACACGACTTAGAATTTTTTTGTGAAAAAAGAGGCACGTTTTTTTGTCTTTGTTTCGTTGCAGTCAATATTTTGAAAGCCCATGGCTCAGTACATGGAACAAAGGTACAAAGTAAGGTAGAGGGATTCCTATCAAAAAACAAGTACGAACCAGTAATTATAACCGGCGATAAAGGTGATAAAACACAACTCGAAAATCAAACTATAGTCTTGTGTATTAACGATTCCAGACTTAAAGATGATATCGATAATGTATTGCATAAAGTAAAGGGTAAGCCAGATCTTGTTTTTGGTCATTGTTTATGCCTACTGTTTAGTGAAAAGAGGACAATGGATTTTAGAAGATTGTATACCATTTATTTCAAGCAACGTTCTCCTTCATTAATGATAAGTTCTTTGTACTAGAAACACTCAAAACATTAACCAAATCTAATCTTAACATTAGCAATCATCATTCAAGAAAACTTTGTTTGATATTTTGGTAAACCTTATATCTTTATAATGTCATCAATATAAATTTCTGTCAATACTTTCAGATTATTGCAAAGATAACATCATCGTGATTGTTATTCATTTTAAACAAAATGATTATTTTGAGTATGGAGATTCTGAAAAGAAAGTAAAGGGACTTGTCGCCAAGATAATAGATTGGGATATGCGAAGTGATCCTGTCTTTGATAACAAACTAACATTGTCTGATCTACAAGTTTTTCTGAAAAGTACGTTTGAAACAAAGCAATGTTGTACAAAACCGAAATGTTGTAAAACATTAAACAGTTGTAATAAGTCAAAAAAGACAGGCCCATGCGAGTGTTAATGTTCAGATAAGAAGTAAAAATAAAAGATACATTTTGAATATTTTGTTCAATATTTTACAATTAAGCAATAATTCATGGGACCATCGGAAATGTCTATAAATATCGTTTAGATTTAATCGGTCACGCCCAATTCCCCAAGAGAGAGGAGCAGTCTTTTTATAATTCGGATAGTTTTTATATTATTTTAGACACATTTTGTATTATCAATAACTGGCAATAAACCATTTTAAAAGACAATCTTTTGAAATATGTCCCTAATTCAACTCTTCTTGACAAAATAAGCATAATGTCACTTAACGTAATATAAGAACTGAGTTATTTACTTGGCTTGTCAGATGTTGATATGCTTATAAGAAAGAAACACTTAATTTCGATGTGTAAGTATACTATGTTTTATAAAATCATTTTTGAAAAACAATTGATGTTATATTTCAACAAAAATTTATACCATAAGAGACAAATTGATAACGATATCCAATCTTTGACTTTGCCACATAACGATTCGCTCCACCTAATTGACGACTTGACACATCTTAAAGCACTTGCATGAAACGAAATATTGACATTCATAAATGACTGAATGCAATGATTTTTTTGTATATCTATTACACGCCCGGCAATCTGTCGCTCCACTTCAAAATTGTGGTGTACAGTAAAACGAGCGAACGGCATTTCCGAGATAGAGAGGAAGGGCGATTTAAACGGCTAATTGTAAGTATTGTTCATGTTTTTGTCTTGTTATTCATTTAAGTTGTATTTTCTTCGAAAAATGGAAAATGTAGTTCCTTGTAGGACTGTTTTAGACTTCAATGATCTAAGCTGTTACAAAATAAAATTATATTAAGTCCGGGGAACTTTTTCACCGGCGAAGTGAACGACGATTTGTAGAATATTAAACTTCCAAACCATTAAAATGCCATACCCTTCAATTTTTTTAAAAAGAAAGTGTATGAGAAAAACATCAACCCGCAATAATAACTTGTCCTTCGTGCAACATAAATTACTGAAGGATTCCTTAAATTTCTAGATCAATAATTTTCGAAAGTAGTGGAGCCGAGGGGCAAGAGATGGAGCGAAAGGTTCGATGTTGAGCACAAGGCGATATTGAATTGGCGTATTGGGAGGAGCGTAGTCTATGAATTGCTATATATAAAAGCTATAGAAGTTAAAATAGACATGATCAAGTGTTCAGACCGAGATATGAAATTATATACCTTTTTAAGACAACTTATATAAAGCGTGATATCCTTTCAACGACTATAGCGTAATAAATGTAATCGCAAAGGGGTCACCTATAGCTGCCGTATAGATTCCATTATTTATGTTCCAAATTTGGATGAGGCCCCGATCAAGAAATCATGTGGATGGCGCAATACAGGATGCCACTTATTCGATGTCAATCATGATTTTTGACACGGTCATGTGCAATTTAAAACGTGTGTCCGTGCAAATTCGACAAAATCGAATATTTTCAGTTCTACTGCGAACAAATGTTTCCGAGTAGGTACATGTAACGCGATTGTTCCCGCCAAAATGTTATGTTTTTTTTCGAAAAGTTAGATATTCAAGGCGATGCAGAGTCAAAATTATGCAATGCACGGGGCACATTAAATGGATCACTACTACCGAGTTCATTTAACTATGACTTACGTACATGTTCAGATCAAACACAAATAAGTCACGTTTTTATGGAATTGAAAGACTTTTGAACGGTGTGGAATCTCTTTTAAAATGGTTGACAAAGTGTCAGTCGTTCTAGGGATATAACGCTTGTTTCAGTTATGTTTTAAGATACTTCCTCTCTTATATAGCACTGTTGATTAGTTTATTATTCTCCTCTCCAAGTGTAAATAGAACTATTTACTTTTATAATTAAACACTGCATATTGTCAGTACAAATCTTAGTGTAAGAAAGAAATAAGTTAAAAGAATATCTGTTTTTGTCTTTGTTGTTTATTCACAAAGTATCTATGAACAAAACGAATGTAACAAAAAAGGCGGTGCTCATTTGGTGTACGGAGTAAAATTATCAATAATTGATAGACCTAGTTATAGTAAAAAATAACTAATATATAATTATATTCCTCCGGTTTCACATTTTAGTACGTCTATTTTTACTTTGAAAGATTTTATTTATAGACATTCGTAGACTATGCTCCACAAACTTAATATCGCCTTGCGCCAAACAACCGACCTTTCGCTCCATCTCTTGCCCTTTGGCTCCACTTCTTTCGAAAAAAAAAATCGATATACAAATCTAAGAAATCCAACAATAGTATTTTATTTTTGTACGAAAGACTAGCTCTTGTTACGGGTTGTTATTTTTCTAAAACACTTTTCCAAGAAATCAGAAGTGAAGAGCGTTTCCATGGTTGGAAGTTTGATATTTAACAAATCGTCGTTCACTTCGCAGGGGGAAAAGTTATCCCGGACTGAATATAATTTTCTTTTTGTAACAGCTTTGATCATTGGGAGCCTAAATCAATCCTTCACGGATCGACATTGATTGATTTTTGAAAAACAATACAGCTTGATAAATAAATTACAAGACAAAAACATAAACAAAACTTACAATTAGCAGTTTTAATCGGCCTTCCGCTCTTTCTCGGAAATGCTGTTCAGTTGAGCGACAGTTTGCCGGGCGTGTATTAATTAAAGTGCCTTTGTTAATTTGTGACAAACAGAAACTTGCCGTTTTATCTGTTGGAATATATTAAAATAAATAACAATAGATAACTATTATCGATTCCCTCCAGTTCAGTGATGATTTGCTAACGTAAAGTACCATGACCATCAAAATATCAAAAACCATCATGACAATATTTTCTAAATCATTTTCTTTCAAGATCGTTTATGTTAATTTTAAATTTGTGTTTTTTAAGTATGTGGTTGCAGCAATAAAGACAAGTTTTTTGCAACATGCTTAGCTTTTAGTTTCAGCACAAAGAAAAAAATCTCTGATTTTAGAAAACGACAATATACATGTATATGTTTTCATAAATAGAGTTACTAGAAAATAATCCTCACTAGCAAGAAGAATATTCTACGTGCAAATTCTGAAACGACTATATCACCGACCAAACAAAATATGAGCTTTTTCGATATGTCATGTTGTCGTTGACATTGCTGTTGCTGTTCCGGTTGTCATTCGAAAACATGAACCTTGGTAATTTTCTTTATTTCTCAATGGATTGCCATCACAATTGGACACAGAAACTATGAAAAGACCTTCAAGCCACAGTACTTTGCGTACTACATGACTCGTTGCATTTCTTTAAGTCCAACATCATCTGCCTTTCAACAATGCATCCTTTTTGTTTCTCCATACCGTCGCCTCATCATTAACACATTACCAGATTTATACGCCTTTCTACGCCTTTTTCAACCCCCCCGTCTTTTGCTTCCTCAAATGGTGACAAAATGCCTTATTTAGTCCCCCAAACACTTGTTTTTGTTTGAGAAATGTTGTTGAAAAAATTGATCACTTTTTCGGCGCGGCCCCCCATCCAAAAGATACATCAGGGGGTTGCCAGAACGGGGATGTGCCCCCCTTCTGTTTGGGGAGTTTGAAGGGGGCGGAGTCCCCCTCATCGCCAAGAAAATTTTGGACTTGTGGGAGGCTAAAAATGGCCCCAGGTCGATCATAAGGTAACGTGTAACCAATGCTGAAAAGCCTTTGACTCTATCTCAATCCATTGAGAAGTGGCAGCACTTTGAAATCAATTTTGATGGAAAAAATCAACGCAAAATAGTGATTTTTGGCAATTTTGAGATGGCCCCTAGTTGCCATGGTAACAGGAAATTTCAGACTGAGCATGTTGTTACAAAGGCAATGGTCAAGTCAATATTTGTGCCAAGTTTGATTAGTATTGAAGCAGTTTTTACAGTTTTATAGCAACTTGGACTTGTAACGGGAGACTTTTCAATGAAAATAGCCATTTTTCACAAAATGCTCATGGGGTAATGGGTTAATAAAAAAAAATCACAAAATAAATATGTACACTTGCCATAGAAAACGATCGGTGACAGACTATCCAAGAAGTTTCAGTCATAGATTGTTGCAGTAAATCAATCGTGCGACGCATTGTACAATACCAAAAACTTGAATGTGTTTAGATTGGTGCCAGAGAAGTACCGCGAGTTCTAAGCAGTGAAGAAAAAAATGCACGCATTCTATTATTAACCAAATTCCTTGACAAATGACGCTGAAAAGAGAGATTTTATTTTGGAAACCTTCCGTCTTAATAGTTTGCATTTTTTCAAGGGTGAATTATATTAAAATGCAGTTAAAGTGATTCTGCATTTTAACAACTTCCATTTTGAAAATATTCGTTAATGTTTATTACACATGTGTCAGCCCCGGTTTGAATAATATTTAAAGATAATTTTTGTTTCTGCAAACACGATTGTATATTTAATTTCGAAACATTTTTCGTATTGTCGTATTTTACAGATGCGCAAGGTTGATTGTTTTCGGCTAACCTAAATAAAATTTAGTTAACCTTGACAATTCTTATGTTATTTATTAAGTTCTATAAAATACATAACTTACTACGGAGTCAATAAGTGTCGATTGACGTTCATCAGTCCGTCTTTCTAGGTCAAATAAAGCATACCAGTTTGAAGACTTAAAATTGGTACCAGGTAAACAAGTCCTGCATACATCTCTTTCTATATATTTATTAATTTTTATTTATAAGCAATTGTTTGTGATCGTATTCTGTCTGCATGTTTCTGATTGTCAAGCATTATTGAAAGTTGACATTCACAAATAGTGCCTATTTACCAGCATATTTCTGTTCTTGTGGTGTAAGTCTTAAACTTAAAGCATAAGCCTAGGTTGTAATAAAGCAGTCTTTACTTGGCAGGGCAAAAGTATATAAAGAGACCACAAAGCGTCATTAGTCAGTAGAATATAAAACACTCAATAACAGTTATTTAAGGGCCATCCGCACGAGACGCAACATAATTTTTAGGGTCAAAAGTGGGATCTGTGATTATAATAAAACAACATTAAAGATCCCGTGATTCGTTCCAGATGACCTCTGTTTAACACGTAATCGATTTAAAGAGAGTTATCAGACATCCAGTCACGACGATAGTAAGGTTATTTTTTATTTGTGTAGCTTCGGGCCTGTATCGACAGTTGTAATGTACATACTTCTTTCTGTTCATATTATGGCGACGAAGATTCAGTCTTTCAAGTATCAAGTAAACCAGAACAAATGAAGCTGTTGACACTTTGAAACAAGGGGTTCTAGATCAATTGCTGTCTCGAAAGACATATTGATGCATATTAAGGGCGTTTTGCGTGATGTTGCGCAGGAGATGAAATTATTCCTGGATTATAACAAACAAAGATGTGAGAGATCGAATACAAATTCCAGAAGAAGCATCGGACTGTTCAGGTACAGTTTAAGCAAATGTTATTTTGGTGGAAACTTAAAGGAGAACTCAAACAGAAAATCCTAGACAGGTTAAGCAATTTGTTGGATGTCCTTTTATTGACGATGGAGAGTTTATTTTGGATGTCGACGCAAGTGGTGTTGGAACTGTATCAGTTCTTCACCAGATACAAAAAGTCGAGCTCGCATAGCGAAGAGGCCTTAGTAAATAGAACATTTAATAGCAAATAACAGTTATTAAAGAGCTATCCGCACGGTACGCAAAAATATTTTGATGATATACTTTTGTATCATGCATAATTACAAAATTGTCTTACCATTTATATCCATCCTCGGTTTCGTATTATGCACTTGAAAGTTCTGTGTTATATTTACCCGCTAAAATATATTCTAAGCAATCAATGACAATATGTTGTCTTACCTGTCTGATTATTTACATATGCATATTTTAAGAAAAAGTAATCTGCAGTCATAACATTTTCAAACTAACCGCGGGACGCCTGGTGAAAGCCATTCAAACGTGCACATAGACAATGTTGTGTGTTTCTTTTTGACATTGTCAGAAAACGATCCTTATCGTACGGCAAGGTCTTGAAACCGTAAAATGGTGCATAAAGTCCGCGTCATCATTTAAAGGTTCGTCTAACAGAATACGGAAAACACTTGACTTACTATTTCATACATTACGGGTAGTTTTTGTTAACTACGCTGCTGTTTTTTCCGATGACTTCAATTGTGGCCGTGAACATCCCTATTGTCGAGCGATTTGCCGCTATGATAAATCATTAATGTTATGTTTTGTTAATCTTGACCGACAATTTCCGAATTTGCAAATAAACAAAGGAATAACCAGGAGCAGTACATAAAATAATTTATGTACAAATGTATTTGTATAGTGTATAGCAAGTATTAATGATGAATGACAGTTTTACCCGATAGGTCTCGGATTCTTTCTTGCATTTATCAAAAAACCGATTTCCTCTTTTTATCCCTCAATAGTGGATGGAGTTTTATAGATAATTGGCAGGTTAAGCATACAGCATATACATTGTACCATTTAAAAAATTTGAAACATAGTTTTAGAATGGTTTCTTTCAAATTCATAAAGGTGTTCAGAAGAGCCTTGAAGAACTACTGAGCAAAAACATTTTAAGAAATCTAAATGATAATTGACTGCGTGCTCACATTAAATATATGGTGTACACGTAAAATAATCATGTATAAATATTCATCAATCATCGATAAATATTCATTTATAAATTATTAACACATAAAAACTTATTCTTTCATACAAAGGATAAGAGTGGCCGTTATTCATAAGATATGTACTTACATACCAGGGGGATCAGGAAATTTGAAGACTGGCGTTATAAAATAACAAAGAATCTCTAAATACCATAATATAAGATATATTTATGAGATTGATATACTTTGCAAATTGTGTACAAATAGTTTGTTAATACTTCAACACTTCAACAAGTTACAGCAAAAAAATGGGGATTGGGAGCATTCCTGTGTAAAACGATTGCCGTAATCATAACGTACTAGATTCATTCGCACTTTTTCATCATAATCACCGTGGATCTGAATTGATTATGTATATGTATCATAATGTTCATTCCACGTGACTTTGACGTTATTTTTAACGGTGGTTGGTAAAACCTACTTTGCAGAGATATATAACCCTTTTCATAGCACAATGGGTGCTTCGACTTTTTGGTCTATGATATTCAGCTGGTATAGGCAGAAATGTACTTTCGAGGCTGCCGATGATGACAGATACTCTTTTAAGGGGTAAACGGAAAAAGGGATCGAGTAAGCGTACACTTTGCATATTTAGCCCCGCCTATAAATAAAGCACGAATTTCTTATAAAGCGTTATCATCATGATTAAAATAGACTATAAATCTGTGGAAATGATCAGTGTTACTGTATGTAAGTGCATATGCTTAATCCCCCTAATAAATATACACGAATGTCTTATAAAAATGGAAAAAGGCTTTACAGTGTTAAGTCGTGCAATAATGGTGCTTTCATTTCATATGCCAAATGATTTAATCAGCATATGAACCTATGTGAGGATATCAAGTTAGATGACTAAAGGATCATCTGAATATACATTACAATGTATAGTTTTGTTCATATGAAAAATATATTAGAAATCACATTATAAGAGGACCAAGTTTATACTATATAGTTTTCATTGAACAGATACAACGCGATCACGTAAGATGACCATGTACATATACTATACTTTTCATTGAACAGATATCAGCGGGTCACGTACTTGATGACCAGGGATCATCTACTTGTAACACATAAAAATAATTTTCATTGAACTGATATCATTGGATCACGTAGTGACAAGGCGATCATCTAGATATACACGTCCTCTTCTCTTATTATGGAAGGATATAAGGGGGATAACGTAAGATGACCAGGGGATCATCTAATTTTTACATATGCTATAGTTTTTATTGATCAGAAATAAGGGGATCACAGTAAGATGACCAGGGGATCGTCTAGATGTGCATACAGAATAAGATTCATTGAACAGATATCAGGGGATCACGTAAGATGACCAGGGGATCATTTAGATGTACATATACTATAGTATTCATTGAACAGATATAAGGGGATCACATAAGATGACCAGGGGATCATCTACATGTACATATACTCTTTTCTAATTATGGAACGGATATATGGAGATCACGAAAGATGACAAGGGGATCAACCATATCTACATTTACTATAGTATCCATTGAATAGAAATAAAGGGATCACGTAAAATGACAAAGGGATCGTCTATATGTACATATACTATAGCATTCATTGAACAGAAATAAAGTGATCGCATGAGATGAGCAGGGGATCATCTACATGTACATTTATTCTTTCTTATTATGGAAACAGATATATGGTATCATGTAAGCAGACAAGGGGATCATCTAGATGTGCACATACTATAATATTCATTGAACAGAAATAAAGGATAACCGATCACGTTAGATGACAAGGGTATCATCTACATGTAAATTTATTTCTTTCTTATTACGGAACAGATATATGGATCATACAAGCTGACCAGGGGATCATCTATATGTACACATACTTTAGTATTCATTGAACAGATATAAGGAGATAACGTAATATAACAAGTGGGTCATCTAGATTTACATAAACTATAGTTTTCATTGAACAGATATCAGGTGATCACGTAAGTTGACCAGGAATCATCTTAATGTACATATACCGTACTTTTCATTGAACAGATATAAGGGATCACGTAAGGATGACCAGGCGCCATCTATATGTACATATACTATATTTTGCAATGAACAGATAGAAGTGGATCATGTAAGATGACCAGGGCTTCATCTAATTTTACATATGCTATAGTTTTTATTGAACAGAAATAATTAAGGGGATCACGTAAATGACCAGGGGATCGTCTAAATGTGCATATAGTATAAGATTCATTGAACAGATATCAGTGGGATCACGTTAAATGACCAGGGGATTATCTACATGTATCTACTCTTTCTAATGATGGAAATGATATATGGAGATAACGAAAGAAGACAAGGGGATCAACTATATTTACATTTACTATAGTATCCATTGAACAGAAATAAAGGGGTCACGAAAATGAGCAGGGAATCATCTATAGGTACATTTATTCTTTCTTATTATGGAACACATATATGGTTATCATGTAAGCTGTCAAGGGGATCAATCTAAATTGTACATGAACTCTTTCTTATTATGGAAGGGATATAAGGGATAACGTAAGATGGACCAGGGGATCATCTAATTTTACATATGCTATAGTTTCATTGAATAGAAATAAGGGGGGATCTTGTAAGATGACAAGGGGATCATCTAGATGTGCATATACTGTAGGAATTATTGACAGATATAGGGGATCACATAAGATGACCATGGGGATCATCTACATTAACATATACTCTTTCTAATTATGGAACGGATAATATGGAGATCACGAAAGATGACAACGGTTCAACTATATCAAAATTTACTATAGTATCCATTGAACAGAAATAAAAGGGGATCACGTTAGATAACCAGGGGGTCATTTAGATGTACTTATATGCTTTCATATTTTTGAGCAGATAAATGGGGATAATTTAGCTGACCAGAACAGAAATAAGGGATCACGTAAGATGACCAGGGATCGTCTATATGTGCATATAGTATAAGATTCATTGAAAATATATCAAGGGATCACGTAAGATGACCAGGGGATTATCTACATGTATCTACTCTTTCTAATGATGGAAAGGATATATGGAGATCACGAAAGATGGACAAGGGGATCAACTATATTTACATTTACTATTGTATCCATTGAACAGAAATAAAGGGGTCACGAAAATGAGCAGGGGATCATCTACATGTACATTTATTCTTTCTTATTATGGAACACATATATGGTTATCATGTAAGCTGTCAAGGGGATCATCTAAATGTACATGAACTCTTTCTTATTATGGAAGGGATATAAGGGATAACGTAAGATGACCAGGGGATCGTCTAGATGTGCATACAGTATAATATTCATTGAACAGATATCAGGGGATCACGTAAGATAACCAGGGGATCGTCTAGATGTGCATACACTATAAGATTCATTGAACATATATCAGGGGATCTCGTAAGATGACAAGGGGGTCATCTAGATGTGCATATTCTATAACATTCATTGAACAGATAAAAGGGGATCACATAAGATGACCAGAGGATCATCTAAATGTAACATATACTCTTTCTATATTATGGAACGGATATATGGAGATCACGAAAGATGACAAGGTGATCAAACTATATTTACATTTACTAAAGTATCCATTGAACAGAAATAAAGGATCACGTTAGATGACCAGGGGGTCATTTAGATGTACTGATATGCTTTGCATATTTTAGAGCAGATAAATGAGGATAATGTAAGCTGACCAGGGGATCATTCAGATTTACATATACTATAGTATTCATTGAAGAGATCTAAGGAGATCACGTAAGATGACAAAGGGATCGTCTATATGTACATATACTATAGTTTTCATTGAACAGAAATAAAGGGATCACGTGAGATGAGGCAGGGGATCATCTACATGTACATTTATTGTTTCTTATTATGGAACAGATATGTGAGTACCATGTAATCGGACCAGGGGATCATTTAGATGTACACATTCTATAGTATTCATTGAACAGATAAAGAGATCACGTAATATGGCAAGTGGGTCATCAAGATGTACATATACTCTTTCTAATTATTAAACGGATACATGGAGATCACGAAAGATGACCAAGGGATCAACTATATTTACATGTACTATAGTATCCATTGAATAGAAATAAAGGATCACGGAAGATGACAAGGGGGTCATTTACCTGTACATATATTCTTTCATATGTTGGAACAAATATATGGGGATAATGGAAGCTGACCAGGGGATCATCTAGATGTACACATTCTATAGTATTCATTGAACAGATATAAGGTGATCACGTTTATGACAAGTGGATCATCTAGATTAACATATACTATAGTTTTTATTGGACAGATATCGGATGATCACGTAAGTTGACCAGGGGAAACATCTTGATGTACATAAACTATACTATTCATTGAAAAGATATAAGGGGATCACGTAAGATGACCAGGGGATCATCTAGATGTACACATACTATAGTATTCATTGAACAGAAATAAGGGATCACGTAATATGAAGAATGGGCTATCATCTAGATGTACATATACTATAGTATTCATTGAAAAGAAATCAGGGGATCACGTAAGATGGCAAGTGTATCATCTAGATATACATATACTATAATGTTCATTGAACATAAATAAGGGGATCACATAAGATGACCAGCGGATCATATAGATGAACACATAGTATAGTTTTCACTGAACAGAAAGAAATAAGGAGATCAGGTAAGTTCGGCCATCTATGTGTACATACTCTTTTTCTTATGGAACAGATATGAGGGCATCGCGTAAAAGGATCAGGTTATCATCTTGATGTGCATAATTATACTATAGCTTTCATGAACAGAAGTAAGGGGATCACGTAAGATAACCAGGTGATCATCTAGATGTATAGATACTATTTGCGTCCGTGGACAAGTGGTTAAGGTCGTTGACTTCAAACTACTTGCCCCTCACCGCTTTGGGTTCGAATCCCGACAGGGACTTTGGATTCTTCCATGTGATGAAGCTATCCAGCTTGCTTACGAACGTCGGTGGTTCTTATCAGGTGCCCGTTCGTGCCTGAAATAATGCACGAAGGGTACCTGAGGTCGCCCTCCACCAGTAAAGCTGGAACGTCGCGATAATCTTACGTGATCCACTTATTTCTGCTCAATGAAAACTATAGTACTTATATGTACATTTAGATGATCCTCTCATCATTTTACGTGATCCCCTCATATATGTTCCTTAATATAAAAGAGTATATGAACATCTACATGATCCCCATGTAATCTTACGTGATTCCTATATTTCTGTTCAATGAAAACTATAGTATTTGTACATCTACTCTAGATGATCCCCTGATCATTTTACGTGATCCCATCATATCTGTTCCAAAATGAAAAAGAAAATGTACATCTACATGATATCCATGTAATCTAACGTGATCCCCTTATTTCTGTTCAATGAAAAACTATAGTATATGTACATCTAAATGATCCCTGGTCATTTTACGTGATCCCCTTATTTCTGTACAATGAATACTATAGTATATGCACATCTAGATGATACCCTGGTCATTTTACGTGATCCCCAAACATATGTTCCATAATGAAAAGAGTTTATGTATATCTAGATAAATTCTAGTAATCTTAAGTGATTTCATTATTTCTGTTCAATGAAAACTATAGTTACTGTATATTTCCATCTAGATAATCCCCTGGTCATTTTATGTGATCTCTTTATATTTGTTCCATCATGAAAAAAGTGTCAATGTTCATCTAGATAATCCCTTGTAATGTTACGTGATCCCCTAATTTCTGTTCAATGAAGTCTATAGTATATGTACATCTACATGATCCCCTTGTCATTTTACGCGATCCCCTCATATATGTTACATAATGAAAAAGAGTATGTACATCTATATGATCTTCTGGTTGTCGTCTTACCTGATCCCTTATTTCTTTCTCTTTAATGAAAAACTAAAGTATGTGTTTATTTAGATGCACCGCTGGTCATCTTACGTGACCCCCTTATTTCTGTTTAATGACTACTATAGTATATGTACATCAAGATGATACCCTTGTCATCTAACGTGATCCCTTTATTAAATGTCATTTTACGCGATCCCCTCATATCTGTTCCAGAATGAAAAAAGAGTATGTACACATAGATGATCCCCTGGTCGTCTTATCTGATCTCCTTATTTCTTTCTGTTTAATGAAAACTAAAGTATGTGTTCATCTATATGATCCGCTGGTCATCATAAGTATTCCCCTTATTTCTTTTTCAATGAATACTATAGTATATGTACATCTAGATGATCCCCTTGTCACCTTACGTGATCCCCTTATTTCTGTTCAATGAATTCTATAGTATATGTACATCTAGATGATACCATTGTCATCTTACGTGATCCCCTTATTTCTTTTCAATGAATACTATAGTATATGAACATCTAGATGATACCATTGTCATCTTACGTGATCCCTTTATTTCTGTCCAATGAAGTTTATAGTATATGTACATCTACATGATCCCCTTGTCATTTTACGCGATCCCCTCATATATGTTCCATAATGAAAAAGAGTATGTACATCTATATGATCTCCGGGTAGTATATGTACATGAAAATGATCCCCTTGTCACCTTACGTGATCCCCTTATTTCTTTTCAATGAATACTATAGTATATGTACATATAGATGATACCATTGTCATCTTACGTGATCCCTTTATTTCTGTTCAATGAAGTCTATAGTATATGTACATCTACATGATCCCCTTGTCATTTTACGCGAAACCCTCATAGCTGTTCCAAAATGAAAAAGAGTATGTACATCTATATGATCTCCTGGTAGTATATGTACATGTAGATGATCCCCTTGTCACCTTACGTGATCCCCTTATTTCTGTTCAATGAATACTATAGTATATGTACATCTAGATGATATCATTGTCATCTTACGTGATCCCTTTATTTCTTTTCAATGAATACTATAGTATATGTACATCGAGATGATACCATTGTCATCTTACGTGATCCCTTTATTTCTGTTCAATGAAGTCTATAGTATATGTACATCTACATGATCCCCTTGTCATTTTACGCGATCCCCTCATATATGTTCCATAATGAAAAAGAGTATGTACATCTATATGATCTCCTGGTAGTAATATGTACATCTAGATGATCCCCTTGTCACCTTACGTGATCCCCTTATTTCTGTTCAATAAATACTATAGTATATGTACATCTAGATGATACCATTGTCATCTTACGTGATCCCTTTATTTCTTTTCAATGAATACTATAGTATATGTACATCTAGATTATACCATTGTCATCTTACGTGATCCCTTTATTTCTGTTCAATGAAGTCTATAGTATATGTACATCTACATGATCCCCTTGTCATTTTACGCGATCCCCTCATATATGTTCCATAATGAAAAAGAGTATGTACATCTATATGATCTCCTGGTAGTATATGTACATGTAGATGATCCCCTTGTCACCTTACGTGATCCCCTTATTTATTTTCAATGAATACTATAGTATATGTACATCTAGATGATCCCCTTGTCACCATGTAGATGATACCATTGTCATCTTACGTGATCCCTTTATTTTCAATGAATACTATAGTATATGTACATCTAGATGATACCATTGTCATCTTATGTGATCCCTTTATTTCTGTTCAATGAAGTCTATAGTATATGTACATCTACATGATCCCCTTGTCATTTTACGAAATACCCTCATAGCTGTTCCATAATGAAAAAGAGTATGTACATCTATGTGATCTCATGGTCATCGTAAGTGAGTCCCTTATTTCTTTCTGTTCAATTAAAACTATATTAAATGTACATCTACATGATCCCCTTGTCATCTACGTGATCCCCTTATCATCTTACGTGATACCTTTATTTATTTTCAATGAATACTATAGTATATGTACATCTAGATATTCCCCTTGTATTCTTACATGATCTCCTTACATCTGTTCCATAATAAAAAAGAGTTTATGTATATATAGATGATCCCCTTGTCATTTAGTTGATCCCCTCATATATGTTCCAGAATGAAAAAGAGTATATACATCTAAATGTCACCTGGTCATCTTACGTGATCCCCTTATTTCTGTTCAATGAAAACTATAGTATATGTACATCTAGATGATCCTTTGGTCATTTTTTTGATCCCCTTACATCTGATATGTAATGAAAAAAAGTTTATGTACATCCAGATGATCTTGTAATCTTACGTGATCCCCTTATTTCTGTTCCATGAAAACTATAGTATATGTACATCTAGATAATCCCCTGGGCATCTTACGAGTTACCCTTATATCTGTTCCATAATAAAAATGTTTATATGTATTTCCCTCACATATGTTCTTTAAGAACTACAGTGTTTATACACCTTAAAGGCCAGATGACCCTTCTTCAAATATATTCCATCACTACTAATGTATATTTACATCTAGATGATTCCCTGCTCATCTTACATTAACCTCTCATGCTTCTTCTATAAAAACTAGTATATGTTCATGCAGATGATCTCTTGGTCCTCTTATAATGTGATTACTCATATATCTTTAATGAACATAAGTATACATTGTGTACAAGTGCATTCAGATGATCCTATAATAATCTTACTTGATATCCTAACATAGGTTCATCTGCTGATTAAATTATTAGGCATATGAATGAAAAACCATTATTCTACAGTTGTATGTCCTGAAGTTTAAAGCCTGTTTCCATTTTCTAGACATATGCATAAATTTATTAGGAGGATTAAGCATATGCACTTACATACAGTAACACTGATAATTTCCACAGATTTATAGTCTATTTTAATCATGATGATAACGCTTTATAAGAAATTCGTGCTTTATTTATAGGCGGGGCTAAATATGCAAAGTGTACTCTTACTCGGTCCCTTTTACCGTTTACCCTTTTAAGGTGGCTAACATTCTGACAGAAAATCATTTCTGACGTTAATTCTTAGCCTACTTTCTCACCTATTATGACGTTAAAGTAAAACTATTATTTGAAACACTCTCTCATGATAAAAACAAGTTATTTGTGCGGTAGGCGCATCGAAACTAAAGCTTTAAAATCAGTTTGTTTTCCAATTTTACTAACTGTCACAGTAATAAATAATTAAGAGTGATGCTATACGAAAAGTTAACAAACTTCTTGTTCATCTATCTTAATATATATAATACTCAAATTTTCCTTTCTTTCCAATTTTTAAAAATTTTGTAAATATGCACCCCAATAGTTTCATGTTTTGATGGGGTGTACAATCACATTTTGATAAACGGCGACATTAAGGGCTATTTTAATTCAGTGGCTTACATATCTTACATCTGTCACTTCGATATGGCAAAAGCTAACATAAGGCAGCATTTTAGAGAAGCGGAGTTATGGAGTGTGGGAATGGTGCAGCAGGTGGCCACCTTCAGCCAGGACGGAAAAGCGTCCTTAAGAATATGCTAAAAATGGCATATTTGAAGTGTTCATGTGATAAAAATATTGTAAGACCAAGATTTTAACATGGTTGTCCTTCAGCATTACATTTCGTTATCTCAATTTATCAAAGATCAGTTGGTAAAGTTGCTGTTAATCTTCTCATTGATATTTTCTAAAGTGGGGTCAGGTTTTTAGATCAAATCTTAATTTTTTACAATTCGATAATGTTTTGCATGTACAAAAGCTTTATACCTAAACTGTGTAAGTAGTTTTCTTTTTTGTATGTTATTCTAATTTTTCTTCATTCGTTTTTTGTTTGTTTGTGTTTTTATTTTGTTTTTTGTAGGAAGCTAATGATAATTTTTAATGCATTTCATTCTATTCTATTTTCTATATTAAGTCATACAGGTAAACAGAATAAACTCTTATATACGCCCTGTTCATAAAAAAATATCATCTTGTTCAAATGCTGAAATACACATAAACGGAAGATATCAAACATCTTAACTGATTTAGGTGTTTATGAACCTCTTTTTAGTGTTAACCTAAATAGAATATATACTGCTTTTTCATAAATTGAGTCGAAAACTTTGATTATTTTGTTAAAACTGTATAATTTATAAAGCATGATATCGCGGCAATATTTTAATTTTGAAAATCATTAAGCAAATTCAGTACTTAAGAAAGGTTGTAATATTATCCACTATACAGAATGATTTGAATTATATCATAAGGCTTTGTTTCTTTATGGTGTATTTAGTTATTCTGACCAGACTGTCTGGACAAGTTGTTAGCTGGCTATATAAGACCAAGTAAACATTTAGTCATCTTAGAACATTCAAGCATAAACCTTTTACCCCGTGAGCATATTGAGAAAATGGCCGTTTTCATTAAAAAGCCTCCTGTTACAAGTTCCAACTGCTATAAAACTATGAAAATGCTTAAATACTGAAGAAATTTGGCACATATATTAACTGAACCATAACCTCTTTAACAACATGCTCAATCTTAATTCAATTCTTGTTGCAACGGGGGACGTCTCAAAATCGCGAAAAATCACAATTTTGCATTGTTTTTGTCATCAAAACGGATTTCAAAGTGCTGAACCTTCTCAATGCAATGAGAAAGAGTAAAAAGCTTTTCAGCGTTAGTTACACGTCACTTTAAGATCGACCTGGGGACATTATTAGCCTGTCACATGTCCAAAACTTTCTTGGCGATGAGGGGGACTAGCGCCTCCTTCGCCCCCCCCCCAACACAAGGGGGCACATTCCCCTTCTGGCAACCCCCTGATAAAACATTTTGATGGGGGGGGGGGGGCGCTGAAAAAGTGGTCACTTTTTTAACAACAATGCTCAAACGAAAAAAGTGTTCCGGGCCTAAATAGGGCATTTTTACACTGTTTGGGGCATCAAAAAAGGGGAGGGGCAAAAAGCCATTCAAAACAGTCTATATGAGGGACAAGGTTAAGTCATATTGTTTTAAATCGGAGTTAACTCTTTTAAGCACTAAGGTAACGACATTTCATGCAAAGAGTACTGTATTACACACATCATACCCAGTCGGATTAAATCAGCTTATAATTTACTCTACATATTAGGATCTGACGACCAACGATAGGTTATTACCTTCTCGTGACCTTTCAAACAATTTATCACCGATGACCTTTCGCAATTTTAAAAGCAGATACGATTTTTAATTTTAGCCGCTGGAAAATCAATAATGAGTAGGTTATTTTCATGATTTCGAAAAATAGCAAGGCGTTGTCAATATACCCGACAGGTTAACTGGCAAAACAGTGCTGCCCATCAAAAACTGAGTCTGTGATTTCCATATTGTTTTGTTTGTTTTAATTTGCTTCCACAATATTTTTCTTGACAAATGTCAACAATTTGTTTGGCTTCCATAGACAACGATTTTTTTTATACTTCGTCTAATGCCTATCTGTAAATGACGAATTGAATGGCAAAAAAATGCTTTCTCGAGAAAATTGAGTAACAATGAAGTCGAAACAAATACGGTGGCTATCAGTCCTAAATGCAAGAAATAACTTAAATGTTGATCTGCATTTTAATCAGATTGGGTCATACAACTAACATATCGAATTTTATCATCAGTGAAGAGCCTTTCAAGTGTTTGTTTAGTTTTGATGGCTCAACTGAATTAAGAATAATTTGAAATAATTGGATTAATTTAATGTTAGGTCAATCCAATTTACACTAATATGCTAATTTGGACGCTTGTTTTTGTGTTTGTGACAGGATATAATGAGTGTCTCATCTAAATTCTGGAGCCTTTTGAATAGATTACGAAATTTGTTTTGTTATTGTAATAGCATGGATTTCAGCCTAACGAATACTTTACATTATTTGAAACTGTCAATTGTTGGCGTATGCTTTCTTATAGTATATACACTCAGAAGATATTCTATTGCTTGTAAGTATGCTTTTTTATTTTGACAGTTGCAATGTCACTATATCCATCATTTCTCATGTTATTCTTAATATATACAATGTCACAATCTGTGTTGACTATCGACCTCTTAATAATTTTTAAAAGGTTTAAATTACAGGCTCGCTCCGTGTTGTATGCTCATACTTAGTATATAGAGTTTTATTCTAACAATCTTTCATAACGTCTTAGTCATTTGATAAATACATAACATACATATCAATTTTTTTTCCAGGTTGTACGAAAAAAGGTTTGTTTTATTCTTTTACACTTTTACTTCTACTTTACACAAATATTTAATTAATATTCTCTGACTTACTAATTGTTAATAACAATCATTGTAATTATTTTACGGAAACTCATATTTGCTAAAAGAATGATGATATATGTATATGTTTTGTATAACACTTTAGTTACTGTTAGATATTTTGAAGGTGTTTTCCGCTTAACTTCCAACACTACATATGACTTTAATGCCTATTGAAATTGCGCACATGTTGTAACCTTGTTATTTACACTTATTTATTCAAATTCGAGTTGAAATAGGCCAGAGAACTCTTCCTTTTTTACAGTTATAAAAATCTATAATAGCCATAAATCAGAGCAAACCAATAAGGTACAGACAGAGATAAAAAAGTTTCTATCGGATTCACATTTTGAACCAGTGGTTGTCTCTTGCGATGAAGCAAATAAAGGAGATACCAAATGTCCAATTATAGTACTGTGCAGCAATGACTCAAGACTGAAGGATGACATCGACAATGCTTTGTCTAGGATTAAAGGTAAGCCTGCCTTAATGAATAATTGTTAAGTTCAATGAAATGAATTCCTGTCAGGCGGCTAAGACTAGATAAAAAATATAATCATTGTTTTTAATGAAAATGTTATGTTACTTGTTATTTATTTTAATTCCTCGTTCAATATTCGCTCCAAAGAATATGTTTCTTTCTAATCGATAGAAAATAAAATCTGGTGATACGAAAGTTTGCATATAGTATCTCTGACAATACTTGTAGGTAGATACATCTTTTCATCATGTGACAGCTTTTGTTTTCTATGTACTTTAGTATAAATATTTCTTTAAGGCATACATAGTATATCATGAGGAATGAACGTCAAAAAATAAGTCATTTTAAATTTCCACGTCAAAGATATTTCTGCTGTTTTATACATTCGTTTAATTTTTATTCCATAAAGCTATCAAATGGTATAATCATATTGTCATTTACTTAAAATGTCAAAAGGTACATTTTGCTGTTTTATAAATAGTTCAATTTTTATAATTGTTTGTAATAAAATTATTCATATTGTCATTTATTTAAACTGACATAAAACTTTACCTGTCCTAAAATGGTTAAAATCCCTTCAGATGCAGGCTCTTTATACGTTTCCATTAGATTGTTTGCATATTATTTAAGGGTAAATAAAAAATGACAACTCATGTAAAATCATTAATATATCTATCTCTAATATTTCAGATGTCCGACTGAAAACTATTATAGTGATTGCAATACATGTTAAACGTGAAGATTATGCTGAGTTTGGAACTTCCGGAAAGATATTGCATGGACTTGCAGACATTGTTTTGGATTGGGATGCACGCAGCTTGCCTTTATTTGACAACCAGGAAGCAATAAAAGACTTAGAAAGATTTTTAAAATCTCGACCAAAAAACCGAATGGATGTATAAATAGCAAAAAAGACACGAATAAGAACAGAGGCTTATTTATCTGTTTTAATGTGTCCTTTTTTTCTTGACTTTATTTGAATAATTATGTTATCTTAATTTTGCTGTATTCTTTATGAAATTAAACTTGAAAGAACTCCAATGACAAAGTTGGAATAACGGGACTGGAAATATTTTTTCAGGAATTTGTGTCCTTTTTGATGAACGTGTGCGAAATGACGGACACATGGAAAGCGATGTATTGGTTTAACTAAAATCAAGCTAACAATACTTTTAGATTAATGTTGAGCATATTTCATTTTTTTCTTTTGCAGATATTTCCATTTTAAATTTTTCACATCAGTAAGAATTTTAAATTTATTATTTTTGTTTGTTTTTTTATAATTTTTTAAAGTTATTGTATTGCCTCCAAAAAACGAAGTGCAAAAATATTAACAATGAATAAACAGTATTGAAAACTTTATAGCCTAACATAATATTATGTGTATCCTTCAAAAACATATAAAACAAAAAAACATGACCATCTATTGCCAAGCGACTGACAAGTGTCAAGAAAGTAGTGTACTTAATATTTTTTAATACCTGTGGAGCTGTTGTCATAATTCCTGTCTCTAGTTCAATCCTATTCAAGCATTAAAGAGATGTTGCGTGAAGAAAATTTGTTTTTCTGCACGACAACGCTCCCGACACAAAGAAGTTACTGTAATTAGTTTGTTTTAGAGAAATGAGTGACTGTTCCTAAACAGCCACGTTATTCTTCAGATTTGTCACCCTGTGACTTCTTCCCTTGTCCTCTACTGAATAAAGCAAATAAAGGGGTTTAAAGAGAAGATTGTAAACTATGTGCTCCTTATTAAATTTTTGACAATATCGCCTTACATATTGAACGACCCTCGTTCATGTACTTTGTCTTATATTTCTAATGATAAAAAGCGACTCTATGAAAGATCCTAAGTTTTTTACAGAGCTTGCATTGTGACTATAACACATTAAGACAAGGGGAGATCCATTTAAGGCAACAGGAACAAAAAGTTCAAAGGATCAAAATGTATAATAATACTGAACTGAAGAAATGGTCATATCTGTACGAAAGACTTGTGGTAACTGTCCACTTCTGACTTCTCTTTTGGACTAATCTCAGAAATAGTTTGAAATTTGAAATTTTAAGTCTCGCTACGAGTATGAACCTGATTTTATCTAACGAATCGTAACTCAGGATGAAACATGGGTCCATCACTTCGATCGATCAAAAAATAAAAACAACAGAGCATGCAGTTGAAGCACCCTGGTTCATTTTTTTGGATAGTCAGGGGTAAATCAAGATTGAATTTGACTATCTTAAGCAAGATAATACCATATATACGGTACGTACTATGCAGACGAATTGAGGTGATCGTACGTAAAAAAGGTAGGAACTGACTAAAGGTGTTCTGCTGCTGCACGATAATGTGCCGGCTCACACATCCCAAGTTGCGATGGCTGCTGCAATTGACTGTGGCCTTAAATTCTTCTTAATCCCCTATATGCTCAGGACTTGGCCCCTCTGACTTCTACCTGTTTCCGAAACTGAATACCATACTTCGTGGTAGACGTTTTGGAAGCACTGAAGGTGTCATGGAGGCGTTAAATGAGTTTTTTGAGGACCAAAATAGAGAGTTCTATTTTAAAGGGTTCAACAAATGGAGCACAGGTGGGCAAAGTGCGTTGATGTAGAGGGCGATTATATGGAAAAGTCAGACCATTAGTTGGGTTCTCTGACTACCGGAAGTAAATCGGGCCAAGAACTTTTTGATAAATCATCGTTAAGTGTGAAGTTTGAAATCTTAACACTATAAATTGTCACAAAAAGCGAGCCAATGTCGTACTACCGATCGCTTTGGAACTGCATACTTCAAACTTTACGCTTCAGATTTCAAACTTAACACTTTAATCTTTACACTGCAAACTTCAGACTTTACAAATCCAACTTCAGACTTCAAAATTTCTGATATACTTTACATTTGGTATAAAATGTAAAGTTTTAAGTGGGAAGTCACCACCTGTCTTTTGTTTATCTATGCCCAGTTTTTCCATCAAATTGTCAATCGGGGACTGAGTCATGTGAACGTTGCATTTGCCTTGTTGATCTTAAGTTTTAGATAAATTTTAACAAAGCCTCGCCCGATTATATACTTCCAATCCAGAAGGCAAACAAACCTAATTGTCTAGTTTGCGGGAATGTTGTGAAAAATGGCCCCCGCATTTTTCTTTTGGCTAAAGGACGTCTTCTTGCATCTCTCTCAATACCGAAAAGTTTTGACTCTTTCTGGTACAAGGTCAAATTAGTTAAGTATTAATGTCCCATCATGTTTGCTTTTTTGTGCCATGTATATGTCTATGGTATGCCGATAGCATAGGTAACAATGAACACCTAACTATCGTCGAGCGTTTATGATTCGCCCTTTAAAGATTGATTTATCAAGAATCTTAATGAACAACGAATGTTAAAAACTTTATTAACTCGCCATAACATTCCTGAACGACGGAGGCATAAAACGAAAAATACCGACGGATATAGCTATTCTATTGGTAACAGCTGTTCCACTCTGTACTGGAAAATGTTGGTGAATTTTGGGTAGATCCAATCTGAAAACATTAAAAAAAGAAGAAAATTCCAATCTTTACTAAATATTTTCAAGTCCGCTTTAAGGAAGATATTTTGATTTTGAAGACCAGAAACAAGACAAAGCCATTGGTTTCATCACATTTCGCACGTTTCTCGATTCGAAAGTTAAGTTTCCATCCAATGCTTCTACCATTTGAAATGACAATCATTTATTTACAATATAACCCATTTCGCCACGTATTTTACGTAACAAATACTCTATTACTACCTTTAATAATCTAGAAAGACGTATAAGAATATACACTTCTATTGCATTGCTATAAATGGTAACATACATTTACACTTCTTCACGGGTAAACGAGTATCACCCGATTTTCGCTCAGACCTAAGATGCATGTTAAGTGGGTCGTTAAGAATAGGTTTTTTTGGTTGATACTGTCAAATTTTATCATAAAATGTAATATTGAATGACGGTTTATCTGTTAAAGGTAACAAAGCCAGTACATGGAATAACCTTTATTGTTCAAACTACAAGATGGGTAGCTGTAAGTAAAGACTTTATCAAAGTTATTTTTATTATATTTATATTATCTTAAGATTTTCTTTATAAGAAATCAGCAATTATTAATATTTTCAGTATTTTCATCCAGGAATTTGTGAAAGGAACATGTTTTAATATCCTGTGTAAAATGTTTTACTTGTTATTCAAATACTTCTTAAAGAACGAGATGGATTCTATCTATGAAAATTTGAATATATATATATGTATATATATAGATGTACATAATATATTAAAGGTCATAAGATGTAAATATAAAACTAATTGTTGTGCACGTATTTTCCAGCCGAGATGAGCTATTATGCGTACATAACAATGGCACATTAGATGTTTTACAGAGCTACAGATTGTACTATTAGATAAATCTTATTTCCTGCTATCTTTTTGGTGGTATTTCTTCTTGAATAATACTTCATAACCTCTGTAAAGTTCCATTTTATCTAGTTCTTTCCAATATTTACTTGCATATCTACATATTGAGGACCATACACTGCTTGCTTTTCATTTGATGATAAGAGGAGTGATGCATTTTAGATTACATTAACACCGATGCATGAACACGTCAATGAATACTTCTAAATGTCTTTTTCATAAATAATTGTCGTATTTTACTCTAACTTTATTGAAGTTTGGTGTCGCCTCTACGGAGTATTGGTGACATATAGGAATCACTTCTCCATCATCTGTCTGACTGTCTGTCCGTCGGTCACAAAACTTGTCCGGACTACTCATAAACTACTTGTGCAATTTCATCAAAACTTTACAGGAATGATCAGTACCAAGTGTAGTTGTGCATATCGTCATTATATACCGGTTCAATGATTTTTGTCAGTTATGGGCCTTTAATATTTTCATTTTTTATTTTAAAAGTATGTCCGGACTACACACCTAGTACCACTTATGCAATTTCACTGAAACTTTACAGGATTGATCTGTAGCTCAAGTCCTTGCGCTTAATGCATGGGTTTTTCGGGTGAATGATTTTTGGTCGAGTTATAACCTTGAATAAAAAAGATGCTTTTTGTGTGTTGCCAGATACACAAAAACATGTCCAGACTACTTCTCAAAAACTAAAGGTGTATATCATACGATCTTTACAGGAATGATTAATACCAAGTCTAGTTGTGCATATTATCCGGTTTTTATGGTTCAATAAATTTTGTCAGGAGTAATGGCCCTTAAATTATTTTTTATTTAAAAGATTTTCCGTACTACACCTTTTTTACCACTTATCTTTAGATAAAATTTGTCCGGATTACTAATGCAATTTCAATGAACGTTTACAGGATTGACTGGTAGGTTAAGTACTTGTGCATAATACGAAAGTTTTTTGCTTGAATGCTTTTAGGCTGAGTAATTGCCCTTGAATAAAAGAGGTGTGTTTTGTGTTTTCAGCTACATAGAAGTTTGTCTGTACTACGCCTCAGAAACTACCGGCGCAATTTTATCAAAACTTTAGGGGAATGATCAATACAATGTCAAGTTGTCCATATCATCAACATTTTTGGTTCATTGATTTTTATCAGAGCTTTTGCCCTTTCATGACATTAATTTTGAAATATGTACGGACTACTCGTGTTATTCCACTTATGCAATTTTAATGAAACTTTACAGGATTGATTGGTAGCTCAAATTATTGTGCATATTACACAGGTTTATAGGTTGAATGATTCTTGCCGAGTTATGGTTATCATGATGCATGCGACAGATGTGATCACTGATCTTTTTTATAATCATACAGTGAAAAGATAAGTTGTCGATAACTTGTGTCATAAATAATACTACTTTATTTTCTTAATAAATAGATTTTTCTAAACCTCCGCCGAGGAAGGAAAATCCACCACCCACACCAAGACAGGAACTATTACTCACAAAACCATGGCGCGCTCATAAGATACTTTCAGATGGCTGGACTGAGAAGGTGATTTTCTTTTTCTTAATTTACAATCATTGTGTAATTTTTAGCCCAATTTTTGTGAACAGCATTGCAGCGCTCTTCAATGTTTCAGACATTTTACCAATTAAAATGATTTATTCTAAAATAAACGGATAAGGGAATTGTCTTAAAATTTACACATAAGTTATCAGTCAATAGATCTTTATCAAATGGTAGACAAATCCAGATAAGCTTTTATTGGACCTGCCGTGTCAAAAAACCTTAGCGGAGTTCCTTTAAAGATAGTCATATTTATAAAATACATTTCTGTTGCTTAGAATATTATATTAATATGACGAATAATTGACTTACTTGTATCTTAATACGCTTTCATACTTAGTGCTTGATCTCGAACATTAGTTTAAAATTAAATTTGTTAACACGTTTTGTTTCATACTGACTGAAAGGATATTATTATCGTATACTTTTATTCATACTGTCACATTTGTCGTTACATTATATAGTTCGTCATAGTCGTAATAGACTTAAATGTCATATAGAGCATTATACAGAGTATGTTACAGACAATAATAAAATAATCTGAAAATTATATAAATGTTTGATATCCTAAAGTTTTGAACACAGTATATGTTCGGACCTATCAAGAGAATGTCTGGTTTGTCTTCTCGTTCAGAGCATGGAATAGGTAAGTGGTATAATGCAAATCACAATTTGATTCTTGTAGTCTCGGATTCTTAACTTTAGTAGGTTTTTAAAATAGCGTTTGTAGCTATCATTAACTATTTTATAATTAAAAAAAAGAAGGTGTCGACAACTAATTTTTTATAATAATTTCTTTTTTGAACACTGAGTATTAATCATTTAAAATATATTTATATACAGGTGCAAAAAGATCTTCTTGATGACATAGCTAACAAACTCAAAGAAAATATAAATATCATATTTATTGGTCCGGTGGCATGCGGGAAATCAAGTCTAATTAATTCGTTTTTTACAACTATATTAAATCGTATTACCAGTAAGGCTTCAGCTTGTCGAGATCTGACTTCACATACGTTGCGTGTAAGTAGTCTTACAATTGTGCAAGTACGTATTCAATATTGATAAAATAAGACATACACAAACATTTTCCATTCCTTTATATCATTTGAAATTAAACAATTACTTGCATTTATTGAATTAGATGTAAATCTGTATATTTGTAACTTTATAACTTTATTAAATATCATTTAAATGGATTATATAATCAAAAAGTAATTATTCTTTATTACGTTAACAACTATAGCTTTTATGAAAGCCAGTCTGTGAAAATGAATTCGTGTGTACATTGTACAAGAAATAGAATTCATTAGAATTGATTTCCAATTTTTCATTTAACATGAACGTTTGTTAAAAATAAAGCTTCATTAGTATTAATGAAAGACAAGTTGTTCAAATGATTTTGAAAATATTATGCCACTGTTATCTTGTATTTTTTCTAATAGCTTCATCAGATAAGAGGATTGAGCAAGCTTGAAAAAATAACGTTCTATGACACCATGGGACTAGAGGAAGCAGATGAGAAGGGCTTACGAACGAAACATGCAAAGCCGATTGTTAAAGGAGAAATACAGCCAGGCACAAAGGTATGTAATATCAATCTGTAACTCACAATCATTTAGGCTTTTAAGTAATTACCTGCATTGAACGAGTTAGCATTTAATTTAACAAAATAGGGAAAACATAATCCCATAATAATGCTTAACACGACAAACTTGTAAATGTTGCAGGCTCAGTTTTTATTGAGCATGTTCATGGACAGTAGTAGGTATTTGCATGCTACCGTCCACACCCCGTAGTAACTGCTTTAGCAAAGCACAACATTGGGTAACACAATGACAGCGTCAAAGACACACAATGTTAGATATTTTAGATTGCAAAAATAAGTTATTTCAAATTCAGTAGTGTAGTGATTGCCGCTGATCTAACCTTATATTTCATTTTTGAAAGCTGCCGTAAGAAATAAACTGATAATGATAATTCTTAATGAAACAATTAAATAATATGAAAACTAAATCATCATCTTTTAATGCAATTTACAAGAAGTAGCAAATCTGCCTCGTGCAATGGTAGACATATTACAATATAATTTTAAATCACATGTGTGGTTTATCATATTGACAAATAAAAAGACAATAGTTGCAGTATGTCCATCTGAGTGTGCATGTAAATGATGTGTGTATAGAACAAATTCAAAATAACTTTAGATTTTGCATAACTCATTTTATTTTTAAAGTCCAGGACCTGTGTATAATCAATAACTGACGTGATTCAAAGATAAATCTATAATGTAATGTAAATGTTTAAATGATTCCGGCAATAATAAGCATAATGTCACTTTAAGCATGACAGATATTTCAAAATGTAGTGTTCATTTATATATCATAGAATCAATGTATGGACTCGAACGAAATACAATAGGTTAAAAAAGTAAATCACTTTGATTTATGTCACAAAATGTAAAGTAAAAGGTAAGGATTGCCCATGAAACATAAATTGCTGATTTTCAAGGGGATATTATTAGTATACGCACTTAATTGCATTTACCCACATAAAAAAATGATAAAAATAGGAACTATGTTTACAAAAATATTAATTACAATTTGGAAGTAACTATATCAAAATTTCTGTTTCATTATGTAAATGTATTTTATGAAATCTAGAATTATATATTTAAACAAATAATGATAGGTATTTTTTATGATTGACGACTTAGGAATGAAAGGTCTGAATTATCTAATATTAGTAACGTTTCAAAAATTACTAATTCAAATTGAAAATCATAGGAAATTTGACCGACATTATTGACGAAGTTTAACAAAACTTGCCAACAAAGCTCGTCTACACAAAACAATACGAATTTACTTAAATAAATGATGGCAAAAGTTAGATTTCTATCTTTCTTTCTTTTTCATTTATCCTAAACCATATATTGGAAGAATAAACAAAACATGAATACATTTGAAATACGCAAATATACAAAGTGACAAATAAAAAACTATTTTTGTTTAAACAAATATAGCAAATCATTGATCTTGAACGCCATGTTTATGTACAGTAGGAAAATACAAGGATTTGTTTCCGGAAATCACTTCGTAAGTGTTAAACTTTTGATACATATAAAACAGCCATGAAAGTAGCTACAGAAATTTAATAAACGGACACAGGCGAGAAAGAAACTATGAAAGGTTTAAAAGGTTAATAAAATCACTGTGCCATTTATGAGCAGTTGATGGCGTAAAACACTGACATACTATGACAGAACATGTTGGCACAATTACATTTCATTACATTATATATCAAAGTTGTATGGCATAAATAGCAGTCAGTGAAATCTATTTGTTAGAATATATAAAGTAGAACAAATAGGTCTTCATTGCATTGTTTTACAAATATATGCTGATTTTGATGAACAGAAGCAAAACAAAAACACATAAAGCAACTATTTATTCCAATCATCAAAGTAAATCATGTGTATTTAGGATCAATGATGAAAGATACGTGTTAATTAATACCCACTTTGAGTTTGCATGTATTTGAATATTTAAGAAAACATTTTAACACATAGTCAGTTATATCAAAATTGAGGCATAGTGCAGACTCAACAACACAATATATACATTAAACAAATTTAAACTGACATTCATCTTTACTAATTAAAAATTGAAAGGGATACAGAACAATTGAACATGACTAGTAGATGACCAAAATTGAATTTGAAGCTATTAGTGAAATATGAAGGTAAATTTGACACTTTCCGTAGCAAAAGACAATGTCTATGCATTTCATTTTCTCTCTACCTGATTATTAGTATGCCCGACTGATTTTCTATTTTATCCAAGGGTTGATTTAGTATCGTTTATTTGTTGATAATGTATCTAAATTTCTACAATTAATACTTTAACTTACAGGGTTTTCTTCCTCACAAATGGTTGACTAGTTAAAGAATAGTAACTTTCAAAAATTCGTAAACTAACTCTAGTATCTTGACTCTCACTCTTGGAATCTCACTCTTGAATGCCCTTAGAAAATCTTGTACCAGTATTTATAGTAAATACCTTATCTCTCTATATATGGAGGTAACTTTATTGTTACTTGACAAATTGAAGCCTTCTATATTTATAACGACAAGTGTTGACCAAGTTACCATACCAGAAACAAACAGACTGATTCCTAGATAATTATGATGGTAACCGATAATCGAGTTACCTAAGCACAAAAATTGCAGGCCACTTGTGCAGAATTTATGAAGGTAACCGTTGACCATACCATACTAAAATCATACAGACTGATACACAATCTAGTCCCAACATATGTAAAGTAATAAATAATGACAACAAATGAGGTCTCAATTCTCATACAATCTCAATTATGAAATCAAACCATAACCAGGTACATCGCTAATACTACAACAGTATATAGTATCTTGTAGAATAATCTTTAGTTGTCAAAGGATACCTTCCTCACATAAAACGATCTTTGGTGCCTGTCAGATTCAAACCAATAGAGGTGAGGGGCAAAGGGTTTGCATACAAAGACTTTACTACTTGGTCACAAACGCGTTTTCGTATTATACGAGGGTTGTCCCAATATTCTGTGACAAGATTGTTTAAAAGCTAAATATAAAAGGTACGGATTTGATATTTCAATATGTTATAAACCCATATAATTGAAACATTTTCACAAATTTACATAGAAAACTATCGGCAAACAACAAAAATATGCCATAAACACCATGGCAACTTACTGAATCCCGGCGCACGCCAAACGTCAAAGACGACGTTAAATCTATATCAGGCGCCTTTCTCAAATACTCTCATTGGCTTTCAACGCAATAATGGTTCCCATGAATCGTCAAATACAGACATAAATCATGTGGTTGTTAATGTATGTTGCATTGTTTGAATGGCATAGATTAATTTTTGCTATACGCGAACTTCCGGTCTCCTTGCACCTGCTTTTAGCTATACGAAATAGGCGACGAAGATCGGTCTTCCTATCCGTGTTTTCCTTATTTTCGCTTTTTGTAGCGCAAAAATCTGGTTCCATTCATGCCTTTAGTAAACAAATGCTCAGGATATGTTGCTAAACTGTTCTATTTGGTATATTTGTTAAAAATCGTAACATGTGTCATCTCAAAATAGTCATGATACCTGATTGACCTGTTCACTGCGCCGCAAATTCTTAGAACGTCGTCATTTTAACATTCCTATTTTATACGAGATATTTTCATTTATTCGTCACTTTTTTGTTATTTAATTTATTTGACTAAAATTTTCTGAGATGATGTAAACATAGCAGCAGAGGAAGTCACGTGACATTGTGCAGACACATCATCAGATATTTGAAATATACGTAATTAATTTTAGCCTATTCATAACAAAATGCAAATTATTTGACGTGCGCCGGCAACTCAACCTTATGTCGTTAATACTGAAAAATTCTAAGTAACTCGAGTGAATATTTTGTAAATGATTTGTTGTAATGTTAAATAATAAAGTTAACGGTTATATGTGTGAATTATTTTCAATTGGCGTTAAAAATGAATCGTCTATAAAATTTGTCACGGACTTTTGGGACAACCCTCGTATATTAATTTATTGAAACACTATTTATATGAAATACGAGAAGAAGAATATTTGATGTTAATCATAAAGTGAATGAAATTGTTTACGAAGGTCGTGTTAACAATGAAAATCTTAATGATACAATGAATTTTTATGTAACAAATATATGTAAAAACAAAAATATATTCAAGCTTTTTTTTCTAGAATATATCGACCCTCCTTTAAAACTGACGAGATAAATGTCATTTATTATCCATCTTTAAGAAGTTCTAAAGTTTAAGCTTTATTGTTCTTTTACGTTTAACATATTAAGCTCTTTCAAATTTGAATATTCTTAATGTGTCAAAAATGAAAACAAGGATCTGTTTCAACATTGTATCGTATACGTACTGGATGGTGAAAATATTCAAAATGGACTCAAAGAAGACCTGACTGAAAAGATAGGACAGATAAAAGAACATATTAAGGACCTGTCATCAGGTAAACATATTTGGACAATCTTGTTCCTAAAATTGTGTATAACACAGTATTTTCTTTCAGCAGTTCTGTTATGCATATCAAGAACAGTCTTTAAGCTTCTAAATTATATCGTTTCCAGATTTTTGTACCATTTTTGGCCAAATAATTTGTGTGCAAACTTTCAGATCATTCGCTCACTCATTGCTTCGAATACATTTATACAATAAAAGAAATAAAGTACAACTCTTACAATATGATAACCAACAAGTGGATGTCTAAAATGTCTTAAATACTTACATATGTAACCAAATAAAATGAAAATGAATAAGGAGAGAAAAGTTTGGTGGAGCTGCATGTTGATATTGTTATGAATTAACTATGCTGTTTATGGATTTATTTCAGGTCCAAATCGAGTTGTTATTGTAACACATATAGATAATGTGTGCCCAGAAATTAAAGACGACCTTACGAAAGTTTTCAAAAGCGCAGCGGTTTATGAAGTGATTAAAAAAGCGCATAATGTAACTGGAGTTACAATTGGTAATATCTTCCCAGTAAAAAACTATACTGAAGAACAGGATTCCGTTGAATACGTGAATATACTTTTATTGCTGGCCTTGCAAAGAATTGTCGATTTTTCTATCGATGCAATTGAGAGGTCCAAAAATGACAATTATTCCACAAAAGGTTCTAAATCTATGGATTGAATACATTGAAGCGGCTGCTTTAAGTCATGGAACATTAAGCAGTATTTGATAATATTAGTGCACCCATAAACAATAAAAAAATAAAGAAATAAATTTAAAAGTTATAGATTTATTAGCTCAATTGTTTTCTTATTAAGAATAAAATACAAAAAGCCGATAAAGTAAAGCATCATGTTGTCGCATATCATATTTCAATTTCTGTTAAAACTACGTTTAATTTGACCATGACGTCTGCCTCCCAAAACAAGGAATGGTAGGTACAAGCTCCGATAGAATCATGACAATGTACCTAGTACAACACCAGTCATGTTCCCAAGAATGGTCGGTAGAGTAGTTCTTACAACCGAGCTGAAATAATAACGCATAACCTAAATTGATCTGATAACAACGAAATGAGTCTATTCCCCTTGTCAACAAAATGTTGCCTGAAATGGACCATCAACAGGTTAAAACTCAAATTTGTGTTTTTTGTTATTAACATTTCCAAGGCGTTGTCTTTTCCCTTTTTCTTCTTCTTTTGCTATTGCATGTCAATATATACGTATGTTATTTATCGGAGCCAAAATGTTTGATCACAAATTTTCCCGCTTCCTCCCCTCCCCCTCTCCTCTCCATCTATTATTCTCTCCTCCCTCATTCTTATAAGGTATGATCAAAACGTTCTCGACCCGATATACTTCTAGCCACTACACTGATATTTTCACACGATACGTCGATACCGATATCTTGTTGAAGATTACAGACCGAGTTACATGAGGGTTTACACAGATTAAGTAACATAAAACACATTTTGATCAGTTGAGGGTGTGTGTCATTTAGACCAAATGGACAAAGTTAAAATCAAAGCCGTAATTAAGTACCTCTGTAAGAACGGGTTGTCCCCCAAGAAAATCCATGAAGACTTCATGGATACATTTGGGAAGGTGTCCCCATCCTATAGCACTTTGAAAGAATGGGCTGCTGAATTTAAGAGGGACAGGGAGAGCATTGAAGATGATGAGCGGTCTGGGCGGCCAAAAGAGGCCTCCTCACATGAAAGAATCCAAAGTCCCTGTCGGATTTCGAGGGGCAAGTGGTTTGAAGTAAACGACGTTAACCATTCGGCCACAAAAATTAAGATTAGTAGCGCCTTATTTAAATAAGTAGTAAGTGAAGTCATGGGGGCAGTTAACTCGTTTAAATTATTCAAAAAATGTCTTAAAAGACACGTTCGTTTAAAACGAGCATGACCATGGACGGTTTCATAGTAGGTCCTTTGGAATGTAGACTGTCAGTTACGAAACTGGTTTATACTACGCAAATTTCAAAATTTCTAAAGATTTTCTCGACATATTTAAATTATTGATTTCGTATGCTTAGATTGTCTACACGTTTTCGATTTGCAATAATTGTGTTGTTGTTCTCAAAGGAAATTGTCTTCGTTACGACGGAGAACTATTTTCAAGACATGCAAGTTAAAAATAATGCATTAGCGTGTTTTGGTCACGTGACCAAATATGTTAACTGAATGAAATTACCGTCTGGTCTAGTTCATCAGAGAATTCACTTTTGGTTAATCTTTTATTGAAATTCAAATATCTTCATAAGTATATTACATTTTATATACGCAGTGGTATGTTTAAACTTTGTATACGCCCGAATATTGTTATGCCCCTGTTAGAAAGTCAGTCAGTACGTCCGTCCGTTTATTACCACATTTGTGCCCCGTCTTTATCTTTTGAACAGGTTTGAACTTCCTCAGTTCATGGTTAAGATCACATTTAGTCAGAATGTATTGATTTCAAAATTTCGTGTCCCCTGTATATCTGTTAAACCGATAAAAGGAAATCAAAACCTTATGACAAAAATATTTATATCAATAGAGTGATGTGCAGAACGCAGGTTTGCACTTTCATTGGTCAGTGTCAAAGCCACACTGAATCAGTAAAACTCCTTAAAAAGTATGATAAAATTAAAAAATATAATTATCATTTGTTCTAAATGATACATATAAAATATTAAATAATAAAGGCAGGTCTTCAATCGTTCCTACTTTTTCCTACTTTTTATAATCTTCCTACTTTTTCCTATTTTTTACCAAAACCTCCTACTACTCATACTTTTTGCGTGAAGAAATTAAAATAGATAAAAAATTTAATAAAATGGAATAAACAGAAAACAAGATATGTCCTAAGAAACAGACAATTGTCCCCCAAGTAGGGCCTGGTAGAGGAATCATGATCTTTGACTCACAACAAAGACATGATTACAATAAGAGGAGTGTTACAAGAATATAGAAAAAATAACAAATACTTGCTCATATTCTCAGTTTGCCAAATCAATCGTGGAATGACAGCATTGTTGACCGGGCATTCGTGTAATTTTATAAACATTCATATTATAACTTGACCTTTGAGCTGGGGACCTGATTCTGCATGTGACATATTTTCGTTATGTTGAATACATTTATGCATATAATTTTTTTCAATCCATCCAGAAATTGTTGATGGAGCACGAACATCATTTTAAAAAAAATCTCCTTTGAAGGGTGTGACATGTACCTTTAAAGTATAAACCTTGATTTTGCTCACAACACATCATGCCAATGTGATTTATATGTTATACAAAATTACTTTAAAATCTTTCCAAAACTGACAAAAAAATGGACAGGACACAAAGTTGAAATGGATGCTGCAAAAACTATTATGCCTCCCAATACTGGTGGACATTTAAATAAAATAATATATTTAAAGATAAGATCGTAATGCTGTCAAACTGAAAATTTGAGTGCAGCAAATGGTCATACATTTCACCTGCAGAAACTTTGCAAGTGACAAACTTTCTTTAATGGTGAGAACAACCACCAATCCAGGAAAGCATTTTGAACATGAAAAGTACATTACTTATTATGGTCCATTCATGTAAAATAGTTCCTATTATTTTTACTTTTTTACTGAATATATTCCTACTTTTTCCTACTTTGCTATGAAACTTTCCTATTTTTTCTAACTATTTTGATTCAGGCCAGTTGAAAGCCTCTAAAGGCAATATTAAATCAAAACATTTGACATGAAAAAAGGGATGTTTTGAGTACCGATAGTTGTTAATTTTGACAATACTGCCTATGTCTTGCTCTAATGGAAGTGCTGATCTTGGTTTATCGGCTGATATGAAATGGTTGTATCTGTTTTACTGTATATTTGCACAAAATGTATGTTCAAAAGAAGAAATACCAATATAATAAGTCACAATGACTTCCACAACCTTCTTGAAAGGCTGATTTTTAAAGGCTATCAAATAAAGGTAGGTGGCTGGAACATTTTACCATATGCCACAAAATATGTAAAATGTAAAAGCTTAGATACTTGGCATTAAGCAACACCTTCTTGACTTCTACAAAATCATATAAATCATGCTCCTTGGGTCAATATTGGCCCTGCCCCAGGTGTCACTTAGAAAAGAAAACTTGTGAACAGATATCATCCTTATTAAAGTAACAATGCCCATATCTAAGTTACCTTTCACTTCAGTGTTGTCATATTATTCCGCTCCTTTGGGATCATTGAGTTGAGTACTTTTAAGTGTTGAGAATTGAGTACCGCACAAGCCGGTGTTAGGGGGCGTGAGGGATGTTGCATCTTTTCATTATCCCTCATGTACAGACTCAATCAAACCGAGTCTGCAATTTTCACTGAAGTGGGGATTGCGTTTATTGAACGCCGCCTTTCCTTGTTGATCCTTTCCTTGTTTATTATATTTCATGTAATTTTGCTGTTTTAAGCTTCCAAGGGATCACTTTTTCCTAGATATTTATATATCACAACAGCAAGTGTTGTGTGAAAGCCGTACAAAGTTGCCCAGTACCTCACAGTGTCGTCTAGTGTTGTTAAATTTTCTGGTCCTTTGGGATCATTGAGTTCAGCACTTTAAAATTGTTGAGAATTGAGTACCGCGCAAGCTGGTGCTAGGGGGCGCGAGGGATATTGCATCTTTTCATTATCCCTCATGTACGGACTCAATCAAACCGAGTCTGCAATTTCTATGTAATTTTGCTGTTTTAAATGCTTCAAATGGATCACTTTTTTCCAGATATTTGTTAATTATTATTCTAGGAAAAGTCGGGGCATTTTATTTTTTTCGCTTTGGCTGCGGAAACACGTTTCCTTCTGTTTCTAGATTAAGTAAAAAAATAGAGAAAAACAGAATCCCTAAAGACAGTCCAACACAACAAAATTGAAATTGTTGCAGGCTTTGTTAAGCATTGGTCTTGCGGCTTGTTTCTGACAAAGAAAGATACACAATCGAAATGTAATGTACAACTTTATCTTTTCGTTAATCGTTTAGTTGCTTAACCTTAAAGCATTTTTTTTTCAATAATAACCATGAGGAACCATGTGGGACATACAATTTTAGATACATGTAGCAAATTGTGTAAAGCATAATAAATGGATATGATGCAAATACAGTTTAAGATATATTATATCATTGATATATGTATTTCTATGAATAGCTAATTGTTTTTTACAAGCTGTCAATTTGGCCATAAGTTGGTTTTCTTTCCTTGCACTAATTGTTTCACTAATCTATTTATTTCTAATTTGACCAGTTTAATATATTGGTATCAATATTTATCATAGTCAATGATACATATATACATACTCCTTCATATAACATTAAGAGTTGTTTACTGTTCATTATCTTTTTCTTTGATAAATGTTATTATTTCTTCTTTTTGTGCTATTATTTTTCTCTTTATTTTCCGTTTTGTAGAACCAATCAGTTATCAAACCCAGTTGTCTGTTTCTTTTCTTGTCTTGCGATTTTAAAGCTCTATCAGAATCACCAGGCTCCGAATAATCATCCACCTTTATATGCAAGGTAATTAAAGCAACTCGGCCCATGTCTTCACCTGAAATGTTACGTAACATATATTAAAGGTATTTCAATTGTGCTTAACATGGTATACAATTGAAGTAAAATTGGTAAATTCGTATCTTATCGTTAAACAAAGTAAATAATCAACGAGTTTTATTATTGGACAAGAATCTAGATAAAAAAAAGAAACTGCTTAACGTATTAGATCACAGACAAAGTCCGAAGAGTCTGCCAACAGCATGATATTATCATGTCTTTAGTTGCTTTAATTAAAAAAGCCAACTTAAAGGTTACGACATTCCTGTGAAAAGTAAAACAACATACGTTGTACTTTTCAAGAGAGTTATCAATATCCGTTAATAATCTGCTATCATTTAAACAAACAACTATCAACGGGTAGGAGTTGTACTCATTCTGATGATCCTCATTAATTGTGTGGACATTAATGTCAGATTCACAAAGAAAGCCACTCAATTTGGAAACGAACTCCTTAGAAATATCCGTTCTAGCGGTGTCTAGTAAAGCGACGTTATCTGAAATAATATCAAATGTTGATAAACATAATTATAATGGAAGATTAAATGAACATTAAATTTGCTTTGCACATATATAAATGATGTAATTTTGAAGCATTAATGAAATTGTCGTATATAATATTTTAGTATTACAAAGAGACAGTTATATTTCTTCAATATAATATTATTCAAAATTTTCTATCATCTAGTTCAATAAACACTTCAAGTGAAATAAAACGTATACTAACGTTGTGGCTTTCTCTTGTTTCCACATACACATAAGTTCTAAAATAAACAAAAACTGTAATATGTGTTTTTACTCATTAAATAAAAAACAGGCAGTTAGGTATAGTTTGCCGATAGTAAAATTTACACACACAGCAATGGAAATAAAGAATAATGTCAGTTTAGGATAATGTTAGTTTTAATTTAGCACATTATACATAGCAGATTGCTGATAACACTAGAAAATACGTGTACCATTGTTCACTTAGTGATAGTAATCTGTATATATATTTTATAGGCACTTCTTATGCACGTTGTTACTTTTGAGTATTACTTTCTATTTCAATTGGGTAAAATCAGTAAAGCCTTTTTATTGCTCCTGTGTTCAATATATCGTCGTAAGTATGTTCATGTTTAAATTCAGTTAGTAATAGAAAGAGCACCGAAAAACGGGGCTATCTAATTTGTGCCCCCGAGTATAAATCAGATTGCCGAGTGTTTGGGTGTTCTTTCTCTTTTTTATCATAGTCAAACATAAAAACAAGTTCCATAATGTCACAATATGAAACCCAAGAAAAAAGTAACAAATGAACGAGCATCTGAATATGATATTTCTCTCGCTATCCCTTTCTCTGTCGTTACAATATGTTAACCCCAGACAAAATGAACCAATCATTGGACATGCTCTGGAGTGCGGGTAACTATGATACAATTTAAATTTATAGTTCGGTATTCAAACAATAATGTTCATAAATCATGTAAATCAATGTCTTACCATTGCTTTCAAATTTTTATATCTTTCCACTGTCTATATTCACCAGGAATGAAGCTGGAGAGATCTTTGTTTAGAGTATTTTCTTGATTTCTTTAATTCATCCAGAAATTCCTTGTCAATTGCTTTTCCAGAATAACATTCAATATAAGCCATTAGTCTGAGGCATTTACTTTCCATTTTACAACAAGTTACTATTTTATCTTCTTCTTCTTGCGAAATAGACGGGGACAGTGCGGCATCTGTATTAAATATTAGACAGCTCTTATAATTTGACAAATCTAAAAGATATTGCTTGAGCTGCAAGTTTTCTTCTTCCGATAGCTCTACATTTTTGCACGCAAATTTACATTTAGCACAGTCATTTTTCATTTCGTAGTATTTTGTAACTGTTTCATTCTGAACGTTACAAGTACAAATTTCTTCCCCTTCATCGTCAGTTGCCTTTAGAACTGCATCGTCAAATATTCGTCCTAAAATACAAGCACACCGGTATTTATCCTGATCATACCGGAACATGACTGTCGACTTATTAGCTTTAACATGTTTAAGTTTGTTAATTACGTTGCTCATATTTGTCTTCTGTATTCATTTCATATATTATTCCCATAAAATATATATAACAGTTATTTTACAGCAACTAGACGTTGAAATACATGTGCTAATAATTATATCTGAATGTATTGACTTTTTTATCAAAACTTATCTAATACACTCAGTAGTATGGTCGTATTTAGTTTTCTTGTACATTGAGTGGCCAATCTTATCTCACTTAAACAAATCATTTCGTCAATAATCAGTTTTATACTCCGAGGAGTACAAAATAGAGATATAAAATATCATTGATGCTTTAATTTTGTCAACCAAAATAACATATCGCAAGTCAGGCGGACAAGGTTAGAGCACTTACTTTTCGCGGGAACCACTGTGATTACAATACATATAAATTCTGAAAGCCGGTCAGCGCAGACTCACTTTGATTGAGTTAATAAAAGAAAGTAATTAACAGATGCACCCTTTTCCAAGCCTTTATCATCCGCAAAACAATATTCAATCCACTACATTAGTGTTAAACTTTCAAAGATCTAATGTAAACTTAAGAAATACAAATGTATATTGCTGCGCTTTTTGATGTCTGTCTGTCGGTAAAATATTTCAAGCCATAAAGTCATATCCAATCTCTGTTAAAGTACATGCATATATTTTAGGGGGTAATATGCTGTCATTTCTTTCTGTTTTGAAGAAAAGATTACTAGTTCTATATAAGAGTAATATGTACAGTAAAAATTCACATCTTCAAAAAGGGCCAGTATTTAACACCACACACCACAAGAACTCATCTCTGTGCAACTCTTCCGACATATATATATCAGCTTTGCACAATGTCTCTGTTAATTTATAAAAGAAAAGCCTATTATTATTGGAGTATAACCTAGTTTTCGACACATCAAATGGCGAAATTACTTGACTGGTGGTCATGGTCGTTACATGGCACGATTCATTGAAAGAGCTCAATCAAACCGATCCTACTCTAGTTTTTGAACGTTTCTTTATAGATTCCTTTTCTCTCTGTTTTACAGTCTATACTACAAACATTATGAATCAGACCTTGAAACCTCTACACATAATTGTGTTTAAAAGTATTTTCAGATTTCTTTCATCTGATAGTAAGTAAATATATATTCTTGTCCTGCCACTGATTTCTATAATTGTAGTGTTGGGAAATGAATGCCGCTTAAGCTAGTGCCAGAGAAACAAGCACATGTTGCATTTTTCAATACCCTGGTGAAGCAGGATCTACTTTTAACAACTTCTTGAAGTTTCACACTTTGAGGGTATCAACTAATTATATGTATTACAAGGCATAAAGTGCCTTCATTAGTTATTAAATATCTTGCTTTGAATTCTGTTAAAATTCAGGAAATGAACACGTTATTAAAAAATGATTATATCAGTCTTAAGCTATGAAATCAGCTCTTCAGTTTAGATAAATAGAAATAAATGAAGTAAAATTAAAAGGTACATTATAGTTATTAAAATACAGTGCTTTCATATTACTTTGTATTTGATAACTGAAGCAATTAAAATATAACTATATATTTACAATTAATGTATTCAATTGCCCGGCTGTAGTGTGTATATCATTTTGATAACTTGAACACATACATGTACATATAAAGCAAAATAGTTTAGAATTTTTTTGTCCAGTATTGATTAAAAATTTAGAAATTTAGCAAACAAAGTATGTAACTTGTAAGCTATTATATGACAAAGATGCTGTTTCATAAGATCATACATGCAACAATTCTAAATTCAAAATAAGACACCAAATTTTACTTTTTAATCAGACTTATATTAGAATTAGAATAAACATTTTAACATTGAGCGGTTTTACATCGTATTACATTATTCATTTTCTTCTTTTTTCATAGTCTCAATCCGTGAAATCTATAGGGGTAGTATGATCATTGCTGTTATCTTGGTAATGGGCCTGTCTGTTATTCGTATTATATACAAACTGACTACAGGATGTGCAAATGGAATAGTTTAAAGCTTACTATTTGCCCCTTAATTGAAGTTGTAAACATACAATTATATCGTATTAGGCGATGTAACTCTAAACATTCGTATAAATAGACAATAAGGAATAACCCCCCTCCATTAGCGGGTAGGAATACGAAAATAAGTAATTTTCGTTAAAGTGTCAGGCAATATCATATGAGTGACCTGTTTAATTATTATAAACATTATTCCTTACTAAATGAAAATTTTACAAGACAATTAGAAAAAGATAAAAAATTGACTGAAGGTCAAATCGGCTTAATGAGAATAACAATAATATTTGAACACTTAAAAATCAGAAAGAGCATCGAAACACGATGATATCTGATATTTACGAGGGGGCGTAGCCCCCGAGTATTTAACAGATTGCCGAGTGTTTGATGTTATTTTTCTTTTGTATCATAGTCAAATATAAAAACACGTTCCCTGTTGTCACAATATGAAACCCCAGAAAAAAGGAACCAAACAACGAGCAACTGAATATGATATTTCTATTGATTTCACTTTCTCTACCGTCACAATAAGTAAACCCCAGCAAAAATGAACCAATCAATTGGCATTCTCTGAAGTGCGGGTAACTAATACCTGCACGCAGTTAACGCACTGTGCATGTATATGTATATATGTATACGATTTAACTCTGACATATTTTCAACAAAAAGGTCCCCAAACTATGATGTATATAAAGTTAGTTCCCTATTCCTTTTTGAATAAGGAATCAGTTCCTTATTCCTTTTTCGAATAAGGAATAGGGACCTTGTTCCTGATTCCTTATTCAAATCTTAAAAAGGAACAGCAGAACTAGTAATTACTAGTATATAAAATAAAATTATGGTTGATCAGAAAACTAGAACGGTTCTTTCTTTAATAAATCTGTTGAAAATTGCACAAATCAATCATCAAAATCATAGAATAAAATCTTTCTCTTTACGAAAACAGAATGGACCAAAAAATATCACTGGATATTTATTCAAAACAAAAGTTTTGCTTCCCTTGCTTAAAAGGAATTAATGTTTATACATGATGGAAAAATTAAAATATTCGAGATTTAATTAATGCATAATGTAACGTGATAAGTATTAAATAACAAATTGACGAAACTATAACCCTTGAGGTTTTATTGATTAGTACAATGTATATGAAGCACATTTTATAATATGACGTCGCTTGTGTTCTATGCAATTAAACCGTTAAGTAATTTTGTTTAATTACACACGTGTTACAGGCGGTCTCACAAATTCAATTTCAAAAGAAAACGGCGTTCAATAAAAAATGAGTTGTAAGTCAAAGCAATATTATTTTCATAAATTTCAAATTCATTTAGTACTGTGATTAAAAGAATCTTACATTGGTGTACCAAAGCACGCCCTCCAACTCCTCCCTAGCCTACATCTTATGCAGAACTCAATGTTAATATATGAAATAGAGAAAAACAGAATTCCTAAAGAAAGCCCAAAACGACAAAATTGAAAATGCAGGAAATCGTGTTATGTAAATAATTTATAGATATCAGTTAAAACGGTCTACCCAATAAAAATGGTGTATCTACAGCGATCTATACACATTATATTCAAAACACCATTGTATTTCTTATATTTTGTAATCTGGAATTCTAGGAGAAATTCCATCCTCGGTAATCCAGGCTATTTACCGTATACATGTATCGGTAAATGTAGTATATACGGAAAGTGTACCGTGGGTTCCAGCGATAAAGAAATTCATACAACACTTATTTGTAAGTTCATTAAATAGTGCATTCATAACAGCTCTCCTACACACAATAGAGGTACTGTAAAAAAGAGTGACGAGAAAAACGAGTGACTGTCCGTAAACAGCCACCGTATGCAATTTACAATTTACACCATCTAGCATCGGCTTTAGAATTTAAACATTTAAATAGAATAATGGTGGGAAAATGTATCAATATTTAACCGCAGATGTGTTTATATGGAACATTCTGCATATCAGTCATTCAATCGAAATTTGAAACTATTGGTTTTTCATGGCTACCAATATTATTAACAGTTATAAATAAATTATATATGGATGGTTCTCCTTTACACTCTCGTGTGTCCTTCCCATCTTGGCATCTGCACATTATTTCAATTTGATTGAAGAAATAGCCTTAAAAGAAATTCATATTAATACGAAATCATTAAAATGAAAAGAAAGACAATAAAGTTTTACACATTTTACAAGATTGCTTAATATGATCTAGCACCAAACAACTTTTCTTCTCTATTTCCGCTGTCGACAAATACTGCGAGATACAACTACGTCGGGCCCTTGTAGGTGATTTTCTTGTTGCTCTGTCTTCCTTTTAAGACATCGAGTACTTTTGTTATGGTCATTGGGTTTACTTTTATATGTTTCTACATGATCATTTTGGTGTTTTACTTATTTAACCTTTTGTAACCATAACAACTGTTAGAATTTCACTTGGCGGGGATTCATTTTATTTACACTGTCTCGTTTATAGGAACATGGTGGGGCTAAGAGCGAGGTTTGGTGCACCATTAACCGGTTTAAACTCCCCAGCAGTATTTATGCTGCTGACCGTTCCAAGGCGGCGCCCCTCTGTGTTCCTCAGATGTATGTCTATGTTGTTTTATACTGTTTTGGTGACACTTTTGTGTCTCTTGTTGTTTCTCGTCTACGGTAAGTATCTTCCCCTTTGCCCCTAGTTTTTATTTATTCCCCCCCCCCTTCCCCGGGTCTCATGTCCCCTTCCCCTGTGCCTTTTGACTTTATGGGTCTAATATTCAATCAATTAAATGTTTTTTTTTTAGTTCCTTATCAGTTACTAATTATTTATTCTTATGTAGTGGTTTGCCTGCCCGTGCTCTGCCTTATGCCCTGTCCTATTTTGTTTGGGGTCCTCCTGGGCTCCTTGCCACTGACGCTTGTTTTGTGTCGGGTAGGGGCTGCGTTCATTGAACGCCGCCTTTCCTTGTCGATCTTGTTTATCATATTTTACGCAATGCTGCTGACACTAAAACATTACAGACAAGAAAAACGCAAGTATTTAACTTCCCTTTTGCCGTCTAAAATACTGAACTATAATATTTTTTCAAGTTGAGATCAGCTCTACAATCTTAGTTGATTTTGATGAAATGGTGACAGAGGTATTTACCAGTGGTGAGGTCGTACAATCTTCGTAAGAAACACCTACCCGGTTTGACAACCTTGCAGGCAAAGTTTAGGTGGCCCAAAATGGACAGTTTAGGTGGCCCAAAATGGATTGAAACTCTTTAAGTCTGATCTTTCGTTTGTTTTGGTATTTCCTGAGTAAGGTACGCAAGAAAGAATTTTATCATTTGGAAGACTAGCAATTTGAGTTGAAGTGTCAAGGAGAATACCATGAACTTCGATTTAAGTGGAAGGAAGGACTGTCTTCTCATAAAATAGAGAAAAGCAGAATCCCTAAAGAAAGTTCAACACAACAAAATTGAAAATGTTGCAGGCTCGGTTTGATTGAGCCTGTTCATGGACGGTACTAGAAAGTGCTAGTTACCGTCCACGCCCCCTAGCACCGGCTCATGTTTGATAGGAATGCCTAATGCATAGATAGAAAGGCATTGAGGGCAGACTGACATTCATTACTGTTGGGAGCTCCAATGAATATAAAGCCATCTATGAAATGAGACACACATCTGATTTTAAGTTTGTTAAGAATCCATTGTAAACTAGATGAAAAGGATAAACAAGAGGGCCATGATGGCCCTGGATCGCTCACCTGACACAACCGCATCCAAGCAATGTCTTAAACAAGCATCATGACCAAGTTTGATGACAACTGAGTCAAACATGTGACCTCTAGTGTGTTATAAAGATTTTTCAATATTTGGGCAATGTGACCTAATTTTTGACCGGACACGACCCATATTCAAACTTGACCTAGAAATCATCAAATCAACCTTCCTGACCAATTTCCAGGAAATTTGGATGAAAACTGAAGCCCCTAGAGTGTTAAAAAGCTTTTTCTATTTTTAGCTCCTGTGGCCTAGTTTTTGACCGGACATGACCCATCTTCAAACTTGACTTTGATATAATCAAAACAACATTCTTGACAAATTTCCAGAATATTTGAATCAAAACTGCAGCCACTAGAGTGTAAACAAGCTTTTTCTGTTTTTAGCTCCTGTGACCTAGTTTTTGACCTGAGATGACCCATCTTCGAACTTGACCCAGAAATCATCAAAACAACCTTCCTGACAAATTTCCAGAATATTTGAATCAATACTGCAGCCACTAGAGTGTTAACAAGCTTTTTCTATTTTTAGCTCCTGTGACCTATTTTTTGACCGGAGATAACCCATCTTCGAACTTGACCTAGAAATCATCAAAACAACCTTCCTGACAAATTTCCAGAATATTTGGATGAAAACTGCAGCCCCTAATGTGCTAACAAGCTTTTTCTATTTTAAGCTCCTGTGACCTAGTTTTTGATCAGACATGACCCATCTTCAAACTGGACTTAGATATAATCAAAACAACCTTCTTGACAAATTTCCAGAATATTTAGATGAAAACTGCAGCCACTAGAGTGTTAACAAGCTTTTTCTATTTTTAGCTCCTGTGACCTAGTTTTTGACCTGAGATGACCCATCTTCGAACTTGACCTAGAAATCATCAAAACAACTTTTCTGACAAATTTCCAGAATGTTTGGATGAAAACTGCAACCATTAGTGTTAACAAGCTTTTTCTATTTTTAGCTCCTGTTACCTAGTTTTTGACCAGACATGACCCATCTTCGAACTTGACCTAGAAATTATCAAAACAACCTTCCTGACAAATTTCCAAAATATTTGAATCAAAACTGCAGCCACTAGAGTGTTAACAAGCTTTTTCTATTTTTAGCTCATGTGACCTAGTTTTTGACCGGAGATAACCCATCTTCGAACTTGACCTAGGTATCATCAAAACAACCTTCCTGACAAATTTCCAAAATATTTGGATGAAAACTGATAACCCATTTTCGAACTCGATCTGTATTTATTAGCGACAAACATTCTGACAAAGTTTGATGATTATCCAATCAAAACTGTGACTGCTAGACTGTTAACAACCAAATTGTTGACGACGCACGACGACGGACATAGCCCCATCTGTATTTCTGTTACGAGCCAGGCGTAACGAGAAAGAAAAGCCAGTATCACCGATAAGTGACACGGAACCGTCCGAAAGGAATGGTTCATAAATCTCCATTATAGAATCAGACTTGGGTTCTTTGACCTTCAAAATTGCATTGTTATCAATACAAGACTGAGGTTCAGACCTTGAAGTGGTAAGACCTGTGGTTTTGGCCTCATCACGTTGTTGTTGCCTCCTTTTTAAGGTAAAGCAATCAGAAATAAGATGTCCAGTTTTCTTGCAATAATTGCATGTAGGACGAGATAAGGGACTATGACCTTTATGTTCATCAGATGACTTTGGTTTGGGAGTATTTGACTGACTAGATAAGCCAGATAAATTACCAGAACTGAACTTGGAATTAAAATATGAGGGTGTGGACTTCCCTTTATTTATAAATGAGACTTTGTGGGTTAAAGAATAATCATCAGCTAGACGGGCAGCTTCTTCTAAAGTCTCTACCTGTTTTTCATCTAAGAAAGATTTAACATCAGAGTGAATACAACTTTTAAACTCTTCAACTAACATGAGCTGTCTGAGCTTTTCATGATTTTTATTTATTTTTTTAGATAAACACCACCGATCAAAAAGTTGTTCTTTTCTCTTGCAAATTCGACATGGGTTTGACCAATTTCTTTCTTAGAATTTCTGAATTTTTGCCTGTAGGCCCCTGGTACTAACTCATAACCTTTCAGAATTAATTCTTTTACATTATCATAATTAGAGCTTTGTTCAACAGTAAGTTGTGTATAGATTTCACGAGCTTTACCAGTTAAGACGCTCTGTAAAAGTAATGTCCAGTGCTCTCTTGGCCATTTTAAATTTTCAGCAACCTTTTCAAAATGAAGAAAATACTTATCAACTTCTTTTTCTTGGAAAGGTGGAACAAGCCTAATATTTTTAGTGACATCAAATTTTGAATTTATTCTATGTTCAAACTGATTTGCTCTCTCTTTGATTTCTAATTCTCTCATTTTTAACTGAAATTCTCTCTCTTCTCTTTCTTTTTCAAACTGCCTTTCCCTTTCTTTTTCTTCCCTTTCTTTTTCTAACTGTCTTTCTTCCCTTTCTTTTTTCTAACTGTAACTGCCTTTCTTCCTTTTCTTTTTCTAACTGTAACTGCCTTTTTCCCTTTTTTTTCTAACTGCCTGCCTTCTTCCCTTTCTTTTTTCTAACTGTAACTGCCTTTCTTCCCTTTCTTTTTCTAATTGCATTTTTTCTAGTTCAAATTTAAATTGAAGTTCAAGCTCTTTTATCTTAATTTCTGGGTTTGTTTCAACAATCAGAGAAAGTGCATCTTGTCCAAAAATATCTTCATCCACAAAATAATGAATCAGAAGATTTTTAATTTCTTGTTTACGCATTGAAGATTTAATTTCTGATAAATTATACTTTTTTGCAAGATCGAGCAAATCAGTTTTCTTAGCCAAATCTAATACCTCCTGGGAAGGTTCAGCTACAAACTTTTCTAAATTAAAAGACATGACTGCTTGTTGCTGGTTTTAAACTCAGAAAGTGATGTGTTTCAAAAATTTCAAAATGAAAGGTACACTTAATAGAACAACTATGATATCAACTCAGATGAGTAAATACGGTAATAATAAAATGTAAAATAAACAGTAATATTTTCCAATATTGTAGCCAAAAAGAAATATTCAAATCCCGGACGAGCCCCCAATTTCTGTTACGAGCCAGGCGTAACGAGAAAGAAAAGCCAGCAACAAACTTGTAACAATAACAAATTTATTACAGAAAAATTATTAAAGAAAAATAAAATAACAAATTATGTTAACAAATACCTGAAGTCCAAATGAAAATGAAAAATTACAAATGCCTAGTCTGATCCTGGAATGATCCTTTTTAATAGCACAGTTAAATCCAAGTTAAATCCAAGAACACTTTAGAATAAATTCCCACAATAAAATCCACGAGAATAATTTATTTTAAAATCCAAGCTCCAAAAATTCACTTAATATCCAAGTTGAATAATACTCCAAATATATTGATTTCTTAAAAGGTAACTGATGACTTAATAGATCACTGATGACTTAAAAGGTAAAAGAAAAGAAAAATATGCCGTAATATATATAAACTAGGAACATTCCAGAATAGTCTATTATGTTCTAGTGTAATCATAATCTAGCACTTTCAACAATAAAGAACAGTCCGGAAGTTTCTAACTAAATATAATGCATGAGTTTATCTACAACAATTAAGAAAGTTCTAGTACATACATGTAGTTTATGTTCTAAAAATAGAACAATGATAATATTGGAAATACCAACTGGTCAGATACAAACTATATACATGTAATATGTTGCATACATAACACATCACTATACCTCACCTTGACCACTTCGTGGTCAGGTGAGCTAAAAAAGGCCACTGAAGAACAGGCACCCATAGGTAAACGGTATCAAAGTAAAATGTCCTGGAAAATAAAACCTAGTTAAGAGAAATCAGTGGGAGGGACGGGGATAATACAGAACACCTCCTCTATGTCAGCCTTAGCAATGAGGGAATTGCGATCTGCTCTAAGCACCTAGTAACATGGTCAAAAGTTTCTAAAGTAACGGTAAAATTTTCAGAGGGAATTAAAGAATTTATTGACCCATGACCTTTAGGAAAAGAAAGGTTATGTATGAGGCGGAAACTATTTTGTGATTATTTTGGGACTACACCTAGAGGACTACAAATAAAGTTAACTGGAGGAGAGAAAGAGAAAGGACCATTGATGCGTTGTTAAGCAATCTCTGCATCAATTTTTGTACGGACAAAGTCATGATGGTAAGTGATTCAAGCATGATTTGGTGTAATGCTAGCAGGTATAGTGTCTGTAGAACCGAGAAAAAAATCTATAAAGAAACCTTTGATAAGTCTATCTGCCATTGCCTTTTCGTAACCTTGAATATAACAGACTAAGCGCTCTGGTGAAACAAGAGATGGAAGCAGAAATTAAGGTTTTCTTGTCTGTAGAATGTTTGGACTATCTTGATGTGTCCAGTTGTTGGCGTTCGATAACCGGTCTACGGCACCTTCCCGCCCCATGTGATTTATCTTCGCAGTTTGCACATTTGTGCAACACACTGCATTTTGATTTTCCACAGGAGTTGAAACGTTGGAAGTCCCAGCAGTATCCATTACGGAAGATAGTACTGGCAGGTACTCTGGAATTAGATCCTGATGTTTTAATACCATGTTAATGACGAAAAGTCTGTTAAGGTTGGGCAATACTACAGAAGAGGTAAAAACATTCTGGAAACAAAATGATCCCTCGCAAGCATCATACCAGTATAGTTGAGATTTGTTTAGGGGAATCTTTATGTATTGATGTAACCGTTCCTGAGTTGTTTTTAGAGATTGTATTAGTTAGTGTCAGTAGTTTTAGACGAGTCTTTATTAAAGTATAGGGAAGCTAAAATAGAGATAATATGCATCCTTAAAGAAAGCCAAATATGGCAAAATTGAAAATGTTGCAGGCTCGGTTTGATTGAGCCTGTTCATGGACGGTTCTGTCAAGTGCAAACAACCGTCCACGCACTCTAGCACCGGCTCAAATAGAATTCAACATTAAGCATGAACTGGTACAATTTGGAATTTTGAAACATCCGCAAATGTGTTCATATGGCGGTTATCATGGAACCTTCAATGTGACACGTAAGTGCCATTCCATGCAAAGCGGCATATGGTCCCCAAGTTAAACAAATGCATGTGCAAGTCAACAAATTGCATACTCCAGATTCTTTTCTTTGATTTTTTTGCTTACTGTTGGGTGGATGGCAGAGAAAGTCCCCAAATCAACAAGCTCCAGTTTGTTATGTGGTGGGTCATGAGTATTATTATCAGAGTCAGAAGCAGAAGTTTGGTCGGAGCCTGTTGAAACAGGGACTTTAACATCATCAGAATCCCCTCCTCTTTTGGGTACCTCTACGTGGTGAGGAGGAGTAACATATGTCCGTTATGGGGTGCGCTGCTGTGCGTCTGTATGACGGACATATGGCCAACACCCATACTGCCTGTTTGCCGTGGACAGCGTCCCGTAACCTAGATAAGAGAGTCCTGGTAGTTGAAGGATACCCAGGGATCTCCAGTACTCTTAACACACTGCTTTGGCTTCTGATTTAGTGTAGACGGGTGACCAAGTGAGCCCGGCTTTTTGATCAATCGGCTGGTCATGCCTTGCCCTTTGAAATAAATTTTTTAAATACTTGAAGATTTCATTGAACTTATACGGTCCCAAAATGAATACAATTCAATGCACATAAATTATTAAAAAAATCTGAGTAAATATTTTGATTCCTACTTGTGATTCTAGTATACCTTTAATTCCTACTGAAACTGTAATGATGGGTGCCGTTATTTTAAAACAATCTTTCATATATGCATTATTAATACAGAATAACATATCCAAGAAGGCGGTGGCTAATGGGCTAATTGTGTAAATTGTAAATATTTGCAATCTATACGAGTATATCTCTCTGGTATCCATGTTGTGCGGAGACTGGATATTCGTCTTCATCGCACATCCCCATGTTGGAGTCCGAGGTGGCTGGGGAACCCGGGAGACGAATTTTCATACTTTTAACATGGATACACACACAAAAAAAAACGAAAATCGCAAGAAGATTCTAGTTGTAACATTTCAGTTGATGGGAGTTTTCCCCGTTTCCTGATAATCAAATCAAAGAGCACCAAATCACTCACTGAACTTAGCCCCTTTATTATAGAAAAACAACTTTCGGCTTTAATTGGTACGCCTTAATCTGTCAAAAAACTCCGCAATGGTGGACTCTTGATAGAAATAGAGCGGAAACAACAAGCAGAAATTATTCTGCAATGTACCAGCTTTTTTAACATTGATACAACTGCCACACCATACCAGTCTCTAAACTCCAGCAAGGGTGTTATCAAATGTTCTGACCTTGCAGGAATGATATAGACAGATATTGCTGAAGAATTAAAATCACAACAGGTGTCTAATGTCAAGCGCATTCATTCTACAAGAGATGGTAATCGAGTGCCAACGAATGGCCTTATTTTAACATTCTCCACACCCATTCTCCCATCATCGATTCGAGTAGGTTACCTTAACGTTCGCGTTGCCGTTTACATTACAAACCCAATGCAATGTTACAAATGCTTCAAATTTGGTTACCATGAATCAAATTGCGTAAGGCAGACTGTTTGCCGCAGATGCAGCTCAAACCATGACAAAAATGAGGCTTGTAACTTTCCTGTTAAATGTGCAAACTGTGGAGGAAAGCATTACGCCACCTCCCGGTCATGCCCCTTTGAGGTTAAAGGTAAAAGAAATTCTTCGTCAGAAGTATACGCAAAATATTCCCTTTCAAGATGCACGAAAGCTTGGTGAATCACAAGGACCAAAACAACTGTCCTATTCAGCTGCAGTTACAAAGTCTGTTAAGATGGTTGACTCTGCAGTACAAGTCAACTTATGTCAATGCCTCCCCACTTAAGTTACCATTACATAAAAAGAATACAGATTCACAAAGTAAACAGTCTACCTCTGTGCAGACTCAGTCACCATCAAAGTCTTCACCAAAGAAGCAAACTGCAAACATTCAAATAGCATCGTCTGATAAAGTTTATCAAAAACAATCACCTAAAGAGCGAATTGTCATCACAGATCGAGTGAAAAAAACCATGCGGAACCCGATCAACACAGGAAATCGGTTCGACCTACTTCACGACACCGAATTGATGGAGGATGAGGATTTATACATCTCCCCTTCTCTAACTTCGAATGGCAGAAGTCCAATAAAGTTTCCTAAATAATATAAATATTTTTTGAAACGGATTATAGAAGTCATTCTACCCTACAATGGAATTGCCGTGGTCTAAAGTCAAATTATAATGATCTACTTCTACTTTTATCAAAATTCTCTCCAAATGTGTTATGTCTTCAGGAGACTATGTTATCTCCTAAAGATAATATCTCTATAAAAGATTATACACTTTATAACTATATATGCACTAGTAACGCCAGAACATCAGGTGGTACAAGCATTGCTATCGCAAATTGCGTTCCTCAAAAAGAACTAAAACTTAACACAAGATTTCAAGCTATAGCTGTGCAGGTGATCTTTCATCGACCTCTAACAATTTGTTCTCTATACCTTCCGGTAATAAGTGATGAACTTGAGAGTATTGTTCGACAATTACCATCACCTTTCCTTTTCTTAGGCGACTTTAATGCTCATAATCCTATGTGGGGCAGTATATCTACAATTAACAAGGGTGATATATCTGAAAAATTGATAGATAACTTCCAGCTTTGTATATTAAACAATCAGTCACCTACATATTTACATCCAGCTACAGGTACGTTTTCTTGCATCGACCTCTCGATTGTCCACTCTGCTATATACTTGGACTTCGATTGGAAAGTTTTAGATGACCAGTTCGACAGTGATCATTATCCATTGTTACTAACATCAAATGACTCTATACCAGATGAAAGAAGTCAATTTTTTTAATTTAAGAAAGGAGATTGGGAAACATTTACTAGGCTCTGTTCTATTGATCTAACAAAAATGAAATTGATTTCACTTCTGCTGATATAGCTGAAACGTTCTCTTCAGCATTACATACGAACCTGCAAAGTTATTCCATAAACAAAAAATAATAAAAGTAACAAAATAAAAAAAAACATGATGGTTTAACGATTAATGTACAAAAGCCGTTCGTATTCGTAAAGCTTCACTTAAAAAGTTTGAACATCGCCCTACAACAGAAAACCTTGAACATTATAGAAAAGCTAGAAGATCAATTCGTCAATCTAAACGCCAATCATTGCAATCATATGTTTCAAATATTAATTCAAATACTCCTATTAGGAAAGTCTGGAATGCAGTACGAAAAATAAGTGGTAAGTATAAAAAGAGTCAAACTGTTCACTTAAAACTGGTGATTGCCATTATGCCAAAACAAAAACGGATATTGCAGAAACTGTGACTAAAACTTTTGAAAAGAACTCTTCTTCAAGCATTTAAATGAATTTCAACAACATAAATGTAAAGCTGAGAAAGAGCTTATTAATTTTACTTCAACAAACGATGAAGACTATAATTCCCTTTTCTCTATTGATGACCTAATTTATTCAATCAAAACTGCAAAAGATAGTGCTGCAGGCCCGGACGAAATTTACTACCAGTTTCTTAAACATTTACCGTCCCAATCTCTTGACTTGCTTCTTGAAATTTTTAACAAAATTTGGGTATCTGGTAAATTTCCCAACACTTGGAAAAATGCGTTGGTTATTCCTATCCCTAAACCTGGAAAAGATTCAACTGACCGTACAAACTATCATTCAATTTCACTAACAAGCTGCCTCTGCAAAACATTCGAGAGAATGATAAATAATCGGTTAGTTTGGTATCTAGGAAATAATGGAATAATCACTAATTTTCAGTCAGGTTTTCGTAAACAGAGAAGTACAAACGATCATCTTGTACGACTTGAAACTTTTATTAGAGAAGCCTTTGTAAATAAACAACACCTGGTATCAATTTTCCTTGATCTTGAGAAGGCTTACGATACTATCTTGAAATATGGTATCCTAAAAGATCTAAAGGATGCTGGACTTAAAGGAAGACTTCTTCTTTTCATTTCTGGATTTCTAAAGTTCACTTTAAAGTTAGACTTGGTTCAACTTTTTTTGAGGACCACCAACAAGAACAAGGTGTTCCTCAAGGAAGCATACTTTCTGTTACACTGTTTGGCCTTAAAATAAACAATATTGCTAGCGCTCTTACACCAGGCATAGATTGTTCTCTATATGTAGACGATTTTCTTATCTGCCATCGATCGAAAAGTATGAGAATAATTGAAAGGCAACTTCAACAAAATTTAGATAAAATTCAAAAGCGGGCAATAGAAAATGGTTTTAAATTTTCAAAGTCAAAAACTCAATGTGTTCATTTTTGTCGATTGCGGAAACACCATAATGACCCTGAACTTTACATATCTGGTTCTAAAATTCCAGTAGTTGATGAAGCTAAGTTTTTAGGAATCATATTTGATAAAAAAAACTTTCTTTTATACCACATATTAAACATTTGACAACTAAATGTCTAAAAGCTTTAAATTTACTAATGTTTTTATCATGTACAAATTGGGGATCAAATTCTTCCACATTACTGAAATTATACAGAAGTCTTATCCGATCAAAATTAGATTATGTTTCTCTAGTATATGGGTCTGCAAGAAAATCATATCTTCAGATGATAGATACCATACATCACCAGGGTTTACGTTTAGCTTTAGGTGCTTTTCGAAGCTGGGGTACCATCGCTTCATCTTCGTCGAAAAAAGCTATCACTTCAATATGCAACTAGAATTTCATCTAATAGCAAAGATCCAGCTAAAATTATTATTTTCAAACCAAGTTATACTGAAAAATTACAGTACAGCATACCCATGATAAATTTGTGATTTTTTCTGACTCGCTTTCTGTTTTAACATCCATTAAAGATAAAAAAAATCTGACAATATCATGATAAGGAAACTTCTTTTACGATTTCATGATATACTTAAAACAAAATCTGTTAAATTATATTGGATTCAAAGTCATGTAGGTATAAGAGATACGAGGAAATGAAAAAAGTAGATGCCTTAGCTAAACAATCATTCAATTTTCAAAACACTGACTTACTGTTACCTGCTTGTGATTTTAGACCGGCTATAAATAAACTCGTATCATCTGAATGGAAAGCAAATTGGGACAATGCCGTTTTTAATAAACTTCACGATATAATCCCATCTCTTGATGTGTCACCATCTCTATCTCTGTTAAACCGCCATGATCAAACAGTTCTTCTTCGATGCCGAATTGGACACACTAAAATTACCCACTCTCATCTCCTCACGAATGACAATGCCCCTTTCTGTGTAGGTTGTAATGAAAATTTTACTGTCAAGCATTTTCTTCTTGAATGTCATGATTTTTCACAGGCCCGTAATAGATTTTATTGTGTTAATTCACTCAAAGAACTCTTTGATTCAATTCCATCAAAAAATATCATTGATTATTTGAAAGAGATAAACTTGTATTCTAGGATCTAATTGGCTCATTTTCATTGTCATTTACAAAGTTTTACATAACATTTTAAGCCTATTATAGCATTCGGCATGATAAGGCCAATTATGTGTTAACGTGCCGTAAAAATTCAAATAATTAAACAAAATCATCAGAATCTGAGGATGATGGGACATAATCATGCTCTGGGTGAAGTGTACCATCTTCATTTTCTGGCTCGACTGATGGTTCTTCGTTTATGAAGTCCTTCAACTCTTTCATAAGAGTGTCATCCTGCGAGATTGCTGATGCAAGGAGTTCCGCCATCCTACTCTTGTTTTCTCTTTGATGGAGATTCTGCCTTACGCTTTGAAAAGGTGGCAGTTGACGGTTTCCGCTTAGGCATTTCTAGATGATAAAAAGGGTTGTATAGTCATAATTACAAAGTATTTGCCTAAATGGACAAATTGACAGATGTCAAAGGATTTCCATTCCCTAAACAGATTAGTTCAATAATTTTAAAACCTATGCCATAATATGCCCATATGAAAAAATGAAACTTAAAACAGTTAATGCAGCCTGTAATAGGCGGTGTTAAACTTTCAATAAAATAAATGTGCCAAAAATTGAACATATGAATGTAATACACAAATATTTTAGACTTTAGATGAAAAGTAGATGAAGCATTTCGCATTAATGCAAAATAAAATGTCTACGCTCACGGTGTGTCTTTAAAAGGCGAAATAAAATTGATCACAAGGCTTGTAAGCTTAAGTAGAAAAGAATTCCTACACAATGTCGCTCAATGGCGAAGCACGTTTACGCCAAATGCGTGTCGCACAATGCGAAATATAGAAAATATACACCAAAAGATGTGTTGCACAATGCGAACTAAATAAAAGTAAAAAGCCTACACCAAAAGCGTGTCGCACAATGCGAAATATAGACAGTATACACATAAAGGTGTATCGCACAGTGCAAACTAAATAAAAACTACGACCAGAGCGTGTCGCAAAGCGCGAAGTCAACTGAAAAGCTTATCACACCGAGAGTGACGTTTTGTGCACCATTAACCGGTTTAAACTCCCAAGCAGTATTTATACTACTGACCGTTCAAAGGCGGCGCCCCTCTGTGTTCCTCAGATGTATGTCTATGTTGTTTTATACTGTTTTGGTGAAACTTTTATGTCTCTTGTTGTTTTCACGTCTACAGTAAGTATCTTCCCCTTTGCAACTAGTTTTTTATTTACCCCCCCCCCCTTCCCCGGGTCTCATGTCCCCTTCCCTTGTGCCTTTTGACTTTATGGGCCTAATATTCAATCATTTATTTGTTTTCTTTCAGTTCTTTATCAGTTGCTAATTATTTATTCTTATGTAGTGGTATGCCTGCCCGTGCTCTGCCTTTGTGCCCTGTCATGTTTTTGTTTGGGGTGCTCCGGGGCTCCTTGCCACTGGCTCTTATTGCTGGGTCGAACGCCGCCTTTCCTTGTTGATCTTGTTTATCATATTTAATGCAAGTGTCCGCATACAGTAGGGCACCTCTGACTGAACTATAGTAACGCGGCATGCCTTTAACGGTCAATATGAACCCAATCATATGCAACATAGTCTGAAAGGAAACGCCTGTTGAAATTGTTTATGAATGGTTCCAAAAATATAGATTTGACGTTTGTTTGCAAGCTGAATAATTCATGGAATAAGTGCGATCTACATTGACATTGTATACCCCTGGCGTCTACCAAAGGAGTAATTCTGAAATCATGACAATCTTACAACCGTGTGAGGTGAGTAACTTTGTATATTCAAGCAACTGCTTGACAAGATCTTCAGGTTGAATTAATAGGCCACATAAATCATTGCCGCCAATATCTAAGAAAACAATGTCAACTTCTAAATCCAAAACAATATGTGCTTCCGCCCAAAGAGATTTAGGATGGTGTGCCTTCTTCAGATTTTGCCCACTTATTACCTGTTATGGTCAAGATTCATATTAATGCGATGATTTACAACACACCATTTCTGCCGTCTTTAGGTGAAAAAATGATCTCAAATAAGAATATTACATGGAACAGCCATCCTAATAACTTGGGAAGCCGCTAGCACTACAGAAATGTAAATTACGCAAATAGTCATTTGTCAGAGAAAGGTGGTTACAAAGGTCAACAATATCAACAGAATGTGCTTATAACTGTGAAATTAAATTATTGTATATTAATTAACTTTAAAGAATTAGATGAAAATACTATGTCATGTATCACGCCAAAAGAAATAAACCCACGCTAAAATGGCGGATGCCCGAAACTAGGTCAAATACGTTTTCCTTTGTGAAGTACAACTATATGCAGCGACAATTCAGAATAAATAACTCGTGAATGCGTTTAAGTGTATAAAAGAAATCTTTAAATAAGTAAAATGCAGAATTAAGTCACTGATACTTTATACAAAACGAGAATGAAAAAAAAAACTTCTGTCAGCGTCTAGTTGCTTTGTTCACTTGTTAGCAGATGAAAAACCACATAAATATAAGTAATTAATCCAAAGGGAGAAAGAAACCAACAAGAACTAAAACCAAAGAACAGCCAGTGGTCCTAAATCCTGTGACAGCCCCAAGAATTAAACGAAAATAACATCTAGCAAATATAAACTTCTTTATATCATTACAATCTATAAATTGTTGTTACTAACAATATTACCCATTTCCACTTAAGGCATATTTCATGTAACATATGCTGTACAACTACCTTTAATTAACTAGGAGTGAGGAAGCTATCCAGCTAGCTTACGGAACGTCGGTGGTTCTACTCAGGTGCCCGCTCACGAGTGCCTGAAATAATGCATGGAAGGGCACCTGAGGTCTTCCTCCACCAGTAAAGCTTGAACGTCGCGATATGACCTATTCTGTGTCGATGTGACGTAAAACACAAAAACAAACAAACTTAATTAACTAGGAATACATATAAGGCCGTGATGTACCTTTAAATAAATTATACAAGCGCAGAATTTCTATCATATTACATACATATAATTTAAGATTTTCTGTTTTTAATAGTATGTTTACATGTTTGAATGTGTGGAATTGTAAGATTGAATTCTGCTTAAATGGCACTAATGTTATACTTATTGCTATGTAATAATATCCCTTTAAGTAAAAATCTCACTTATAAAATTTGAAGTTATTTAAAAAGTTCCCGTTGATTAAAGAATAAACACTTCTATTGCTGTAAATGGTAACATATAATCACATGAAATGCTCAGTATCACCACTTTTTTGTATAGACATTGATGTACATTAAGTGTGTCGTTCGGAAGGGATTTTTGGTTGATACTTTATTAAATCTAATCACATCATATCATATAAAATAATTGTTATCTTATGTAGGTAACAAAGTCAGTACATGATGTTATCTCTGTAGTTCAAACTACAGAATGGGACCTTGTAAGTAAAGACTTTAAATCTATTTTGAATATTATTTAAAAATTTTCTTTACTACTAATAGTTTCAATTTATTATATACTTATAAATGAAATATTGAGAAATATTGATGACATATAATGTGTCTGTTTAATTTCCGTATTTCCACTGTAAAATATTTTTCACTGCATTGAAATATATTTCTCGTATTTTCTCTGGTATCTTGTCGGACTACTTTTTGTTCTAAATTAAGCCATTACACAAAAGTGTAGGGGAAAAGTTGTGAATCTTAAGGTTAAAAAAAGAGAAAGTATATACGAAACAGAAAAAGCGAGTTTTTCTATGAATACGGGATTCATTTTATCTAATGGTATGAAAATTATCATATTTCACTCGTGGCTACCACCATCCATGAAACCTTCATACAACTCGATGAAAAGAAATCCCGTATTTGAAGTATATGCTCTATATTTTCATTCAGAAAGTTTTGATAGGGCATATTATCTATTTTCATATTTTGTTGAACATTGATTACTAATATCTTATATTTTTCAACACATTCTTTTGAAAATTGAGATTTTCTATCTATGACAAAATTAAATTAACTATATATTTATACAGAGGATAATGCCTAAGAAGTAAATTTAAAACTAATAGATATGCAAGTATTTTTCAATCGGGATAAGCCATTACGTACATTTAAAGATGCATTTAATTTACATTTGATTAATAGTGATTAATTATACTATCATATACATCTTATTTCTAATAATTTTGCTGTGGTACTCTTGCTTGAATATTACTTCATAACCCTTGTTGTCCTATATGTAATTTTGCCCAGTGTTACCTAGCTTATCCACATATTGATGTGTGATTTTGAGTTTGTTTATACTCAGCGCTGGAATAAGCATATGTCACCCTCCAGAGTTAGGCACGACAGGTCAACCAATAATCTCTGGTACTTGAGATGACTTGACCTTGACCTGCTATGTGCCTTCTCCGCGACTTGCACGTCTCTGGAGGGTTGTTGAGAAGCTACATTTTGAAAACCACATACTGATGTTTATGTAATAACATAGGAGCGTTGCATTGAAAGTTACGTGATCATGGGGGAATGAACACATCCATTCATGAATTCTTCTAAATCAAAAAGGAACAAGCAGTTTTTGATGAACAGTTGTTTAATTCTGCTGTTTGAATTAATGTGGTTTCTTTTTTATCAAACAATGAATAGATAAGTTGTCGATTACATGTTCTACAAATAACTTCACTACTTTGAACTTTTAAATATATAGATTCATCTAAAACACCAACGCCACCAAAACAGGAAGAACGATTACCGGTACTCGCAAAACCATGGCGCAATCATGAGATACTGTTAAGAAATGGCTGGACTAAGATGGTGATACATTTTTTCCTAATTTACAATGATTGTTTCATATAAGTACTATTACAACTCATTTTAGTATACATAACATATTAATATGACTTTTTAATGATGTCAAAATGCCTTAAACATATCAAATTGAAATTTTTACAACGCCCTAGTCAAGCTTTTAAAATTGAAATGACAAACAATATGCTAAGAATTAAATCTAAAGTCAATAGGAAGTGCAATTCTAAAACCCAGTCTGAGTGATCAGAGTTGCAGCACTTCTCATTTGAAGGCCATTTTTGCTAATTTCAATGATTATTTTGAAAACTGAAGACAGGGTCAGGGAACAATCTGAAACTTTAAATACAAGTTATTGTTTAAGACTTACATTGTAGGAAAATCTAGAAAAAGTATTTCCAGACCCGTTATGTCAAAAAGCCTTAGTGGTGTTCGTTTAATGATATTTAATTTTACAAAATACGTTTTTATTGCTAAGAATATTTAATAAATATAGTTAATCATTGACTTATATTATGATTTCACAATATTTCAGTCTGAGCGTTTTGTCTTCGAATAATTAATTAAAAATTTAATAACACGCTTGTTGTGTTTTATTCAGCGTGACAGGATAAACTGCATACTTTATTTGTATTGTTACATACAATTGTGCGACGTGATTTTAATTGGGCATTGTAAAGGCATATTTGGCACATTTATCACAAAAGTGTGACAAATGTATTCTTTTTTTTTTTAAATATTTGTCAAGATTAAAATATGTATTAGTTGTAGACAGTTGTATCACATTCGTTCAGAGAACTCTAGTTCAATCGAGACATGGACAAAGTGAGTTGTTTCTAATATCTTTCACATTATCCCCTTTCTTTAGTTTTCATAACTTTAGTGAGATCTTATTTGTGGCCTTATAGATACATTTATAGCGCACTGAAATTACTATTGAAGGGTCAAGCTTTGACGAAAAATCTTATATGTGACAATAGACGATGTGACGCTTATTTCATTTTATAAATTAATGACTCTCGTAATTTTGTTAGAACCAAAAGCTAAATTTCAGGTAGGCTTCCTGAACGTCACAGTGTTCTGTGCATAAAAAATGCCCTTACAGGGACATTGTTTTTTAAACAACTTTAAAGTAAAACAGTGTGCCTTCGTGGTCGAGGGGTTAGAGTCGATGACTTCTAATCCAGTTACCTCTCTGGTGTGGGTTCCATCCCCGGGAGATGCTTTGGTAGTTTAGAGCGAAGGAAGGTAGTCTGGTACTGGTGTAACTCTCCAGGAACGATGGTTAGGAAACTACCCGCATATATATATATGATTGAAATACTGGTGGGAAAAGGCGTAAAATGAAACAAACAAACAAACAAAACAGTGTGCGACACATATGCTTGAGAAAAGAGATGAGATGTGACATAATATTATGATATTCTATGAAGCCTAAAAAAAGCTTAATTAAGGCAAAAACTTCACGTCAGTTGCGAACAAAATGTTCGTGCAATGTGTCATATACAACCACAAAAGTCACAGGTGTCTCTTGTTGTCTTACTATTTACACTGTCACATGTGACACTTTGGATCAATTATGATCCCTGCCAAATGTCCTTCTAAATAACTTTATACATAGTATATAACAGACAATATTAACATAATTTCAAAAAATATATATATAAATTTGATATTTAAAAGTTTGAACACAGTATATGTTCGGACCTATCAAGAAAAAAAATCTGGTTTGTCTTCGTAATTCGGTCGTAAAATTAGTAAAGCGTCACACACGCAAATCACAATTAAATAAATGAAGTCTCGGAATATCATTATAATAGTGGTTGTGTCTACATAATTTTTTTATTTTCATAATAATATGTTTTATAAGTAATCTGGTCCAAAAATAGTTTACAATATAACGTGATTTGTTCTGAAATACATGTATGTACAAAGTTAAGGATTAAACTAAATTTAATGTGTCTAAATTATTTAAAATAAAATGAACGAATAAGTGAATGAAAGAATGGTGGTATGAAGCTGTTTTATCGAGATGAGAACATTTTATCTTTCTTACACAAGTTATATCAAGCAACTTTTCTATTTAGGTCATACGTAACCGATTTTTTTACAATGTCTGTATTCGGAAACCTGTTGAGAAAATGTTCAACATATTTGTAATTATTAAGCACTATCAAACTATTTAAATTATATTTTTCATTCATTTTTGTAAACACTGATTATTTATCACTAAGATTATACTTATTTACAGGTGCAAGAAGATCTTCTTGATGCTTTTTCTAACAAACTGAAAGACAAGAATATAAATGTTGCCCTTATTGGCCCGACGGCAAGCGGAAAATCAAGTCTAGTTAATTCGTATTCCTCAATTGTATCAAATCAAATTTCCTGTAGAAGTCACACTAGTTATGAATCACCTACGTTGCGTGTAAGTATTCTTAAAATTGTGTAGTTCAATGTTGGTATACTTAAACATAACTAAACATTTTCCTTGAAACTTGAAACCAAAGCACTGTTTTTATTATTATTGTTGTTGTTGTAAATCATTTAAACTGAAACTTTATTAAAAATCACTCCAATGGATTGACAATGAATCGAAATGAAGAAATGCCCTATATAACGATTACAACTATTATAGCTTTTATAAAAGCGAGTCAAAGAAATTGGATTCTTTTGCACAGGATACGATATCAGTTCGAATTAATGTTTACTGACTTCCAACTTTTCATTCTTACTTTAAAGTAACAAAAGTACCAATGAAAGACAGGTTGTACAAATGGTTTTGTTTTCCTTAACAGTTTCTGCAAATAAAATTAGAGCGGCAACTTGAAAACATCACTTTATATGACACGATGGGGATAGAAGAAGGGCATTGTGGGGCTTTTCAAATGAAACATGCAAAGGCGACTGCTACAGGAGAAATAAAGCCAGGTAGAAGGGTATGTAATATAGCTCTTTAAATTAAATGATTTTTTTTAGATTTTTGAGTTATTATCTGCATTGAACGAATGAGTCTTAACAATTAATTAAGAGGACTTAAAGATTTATCAAAGTTAAAAACAACAGTTTTACAATTATGAATTTCAAAAAAAAAAGAAAAAAAAGAAAAGAAATTGTAAAATAAGATATTTAAAATTCAGTTGTTGATTGCTGCTGATCAAAACCAGGATTTTTTAAAGCTTTCATAAAACATAGGAGAAGAAATGACAAGTAAAAAGAAGTATGAAGATTACATATTCATCTCAAATTAGATTTGAAAGTAGCAGATCTGCAATATCAGCAACTACCTCATGCAAAATGAGAAAATAAACAATATAATATTAAATATCACATTGGCTAAAGATCAAAGTGACATTTTTATAAGTATATGAATGTGTTTTTGAATTAATGAAAACTAGAAATACATGTTTAACTTTCCATGAAAAGAAATAATCAAAGGCTTTGAATGCCATTTATACGTTAAACGAATGCGGAATAAGAGGTTTACATAATTCAAAATGAGTTACATGTACGGTCTGTTTCTAGAAATTACCGACTAGAATAAGTACTGTTTTGACTGGGTTTAAATATTTCCTCATTGTGTGTTACTTTGAGAATATAAGTAAAACACCTAGAGTAAAATTTGAATCCTGGTGAACTAACAATTGTTCAACTTGGATAGTGTGTCCTCGCATTTGGATTTACATCTTTCTATATTTAAAGGTATCTTCCAGATAAGGAAATGTTTTTTTATATTGATTTAATTAATTTACCATGGAAGATTTACACAATGCTCCATCTTAATGATTTCTAAATTTATAAGGTTTGCTTAAGCTTCACGTACCGTATAATCTCTTCATTTACAGCAGATTTACAATTATTATAGATTATGCATTTGCTTTTCTTAGTTGTCCGAAGGGAAAAAAGGTTATTTGATTAAAGTAGGTCAGTGGTTGGGCGGGAATCAACATTTTTTTCCGTGCGCAACTCCTACATTTCTCAAAGGAGTTTGACCAACATTTCACAGAACATTTGTCATCAAGTGCCCTGGTGCATATTGTCGGGATTTATAATTAAATGATAATGATTTGATATTTTTTGACCTAATTATGGCCTTTTTGTGTTTTCCTTATATGAATATATATATATCGAACAATTTCTTTTGTGCCCAATATCTCCTACATTTTTCAAGGGATTTTGTTTAACCTTGCTCATAAGCTTTGTCATCAAGTGCCCCTACGCATATGTTAGTAGTTTAGTGATCCGATAAGTTTTGACCTTATTAACCATCTCGTTAGACGCACTCCTGCTAGCTGATTTCTGTCAAATATTTATTTAAGCTTGATTGCAAGACAAGTTTTTGCAACTTATATTAATCACTTCCGAGTCCGCTTCCTGGAACCAACCAGTACTGGTGTCATATGAAAAACAAAACTTGACCTGATTAGAGTTCGAACTCATGATCCACAAGTTGATAGGCAGACGACTTAACCACTAGGCCACCGCTCTGCCTACTCTTAGCTACGGTAGATCAAGTTCAAGTTTTCTGTTACTAAAATACTAAAAATAGAAAATTTGTTTCAGGTCAATAACTAGCTTCGAAAGGGATATTTCTGTAAAAACATGCGTAAAGTAAGCTTTTGTATTTTGGTATTGCTTTCGGGCATCAAGATAAAGGTCAATGCCACTAAAATTGAAAATTGGCTTCCACTCAATAAGTAGAGTTTTGAATGAGATATTTCAATGAAACTTTGTATAAGTTAAGCTTATGTAAAACCCGCGATTCATATAGTTTTTGTACCCATGAGATCAATGTAACTGTTACTTAAAAAAGTAAATCGGTTTCGGGTCAATAACTAAATTTATAAATGCGATATATTTATTATACTTTGTTGTATAAGCCTCATTTTGACTTGCTCTTGCTCCATATGATCAAAGTCACTAAAATAGAAAAATGATTTCGGTTTTTAATGATTGATGCAGGTTGATAAGTAAAGTTACAAGTGAGATTTTCTTTTTAAGAAAAATTGGTATATAGCAAATAAAGCAAGCTTATGTGAATGCCTCGTTTGGGATTGGTTAAGCGAACCCCCGCCAACCAGGATGAAGGTCAATACAAAATTAATTTGTACATCTGCTTTTATAACAAAATACATGTACATGATTATCTATTTTGTTTCTTCCTCATTATTTATCATTAACATTGCACATAGCACATTGTTACAATTTACGTTGCTTGTTTTGCTTTTCAACTCCAACAACACGTTCTACAATGGTGATAATTGAAAACCTGGTTTCGCGGCAATACCATGTTTCTTGTTTTATATAAATAACGTGAAAGGTTATCAATATCATAGGGTCTGAATTATCTTAGTTTTCGTCTTCTGTCCTATTTGGGTGATTTTCTTGCTGCTATACCTTCCTTTAAGATACTGATTTAACTGCTGTTTTGACCCTTCGGTTTTTCGTTGTATTTTTTTACAGAAGCATTTCCGTACTATATTTTAGTAACCACAGCAACTCACGGTAGTGCTTTTTTATTGTAAACCGGTTCAAGGTTGTGCTCTTGGTGTTTCTTTAAAGAATTGCGTGTTACTATTTATATGTGGTGTCACTTGAGTCACACACACACACACGCACGCACGCTAGCACGCGCACACGGGCGCGCACATACACAGTGCCAGCTACATTAGGACACCGATACACGAATGCTTGTTTATATATGTCAGCTTTGTAATAACTCTTATGAAACCACATAAGAAAAGATAAAATTATTGAATTGCAATAAAAGTGTCACAGATTTTTTACATCCTTTAATACCTTCTTGCATGTCCAGGGCTTTGTGATATAAAGATTTAAGCAACATTAGGTACATTTCTTGTTTGTTTTCATCTGTTATATAGAAGAGAAAATGTGCAACTCTTCCTTCATTGCTTACAAGATTTCAACCAATTCCTCACACAACAATTTCATTAACTTTCACTGTGCATATACAAAGGGAAAATAGATACATTTTGTTCTGTGAATTAGGCTTTCAAAACGTTGGAATACTTGATTGGCGGGAAATGTTTTGTTATGATTGTAAAGTCACTCGTGTATTTAAGTGTACCATTGCAAGGCTGATCTATACATTTCATTTTCTTTCTATCAGTTGGTTTATTCAAAATATATTTTAGTTCGATTGTGTAGGAAGCTATAAGCTTATAGACACACTTTCGAATCCGTTCCTGGAAACAACCAGTACTGAGCAATGAGTGTAAAGTTGCATGCTTAAGGAAACAACGACATGCCCCTGACGGGGTTTGAACATATGCGGCTAGCGATCATTAGATTACTAGTCCGATGCGTTAACCAATTGGCTTTGCCGCCACACACTTTCTATCCGTTAATTCATTATTTCCTATAACTTGGGGTTGCCTTAGTATCTGCTGCGCTGTATGATCATCACTTGAGAATGGGATTCCTTCTATGTGCTATCATATTATCCAGTCTGGAAATGAGGCCGCGGATACTGAAAATGTGTAGGCAATTTGTATCATTTTGAGTTGGCAAATGATAGCCGCCTCACATGAAATGAACTTAGGTGCCTATCGGGATTCAAACCAATAGGGGTAAGGGGCAAAGTGTTTGCAAACAACGGCTTTACAACTTTGCCACTGACGCATTTTCATATCTCAACAAAATCTATTTAAGCTATTTTTCTTCTAGAAATTTATCGTAAATTTATCATATAAAAGAGATCATTATGAAAATTTGCTATTTTTTTTATTAAACTTTCTGTTTTTATACATTTAGAATGAAGTGATTTCAATTTTAAATTTTCTTGATCCTTCCTACATTGGCGAAGATATAGATGACAAATTTGAACACAAGAAACCATTTCAACATTGTGTCGTTTTTGTACTGGATGGTGAAAAAGTCCTACATGGACTAAAGGATGAGCTAATTAGTACGATAGGTGAAATAATGCATAAGCTAAAGAGCATTGAAAAAGGTAAATATATTTGGAAACAAGAAAATTATAAAAACGACCTTTATCAGAGTTATTTATATATGCCTGATTATACATTTCTTTGAGTAATCATAATTAATATTTTAATTGGAGACCCAATCAAGTTTACTTGTCTAAAAAAATGTTTTTATTTTCTTAATTATCCTTAACATATTATATGACCCCCAAGTTGGAGGCATTTTATTCCCTAGGTGCATGATTCATAAACTTTTTATAGAGTTCTAGGCAAGGCTATATCCTAAATATCGAGGCATATAGTATTTATTTACAAAAAAATATGTGTTTTTTCTATACATTAGTATACAAAAAGCAATTTTGACTTTGAATTTTGATATAATGTCTATGTTTCGGGTACTGTACGTTTAGAGAAAACAAAATTTATTACAGCATATTCTGTGTAAATTAAGGGGGAAACCCATGGGCAAAGGGGGATTTTTGACTGCAGAAAACCAAATTTTATCATCCCAAACACTTTTGGGGGGTGGGTCTGCCCCTAAAAATTTTATAAAATTTTCACAGAGTTAAAAAAATGTCACTTTAGTTTGTATGATAATATTGTTGGCGATGCTTTATGAGAGCATTATACATCATCTTTGGCATTTTTGCCTTTTTCAAAACAGCTTTCAAAATCACAATTTTTTAAACAATCTATCATTGGGGTGAATAGTTAGTGTAATTCTTTATCAAAATGCCTACACTTGCTGCGACAAGAGAAACTATCAACGAATTATAACCCTTTTCCAGCAGTGGATTTAAGGCACGTGATCTAGGAGGGAAAATAAAGTATGAATAGTCTTTAAAATACATTTAGTTTATATTCAAAATCATTAGCAACGTCATGTGGGTCAACCTATATTATTGATACCTATTTCACTACACATAGATGATATGATGTATCTGTCGCCTTAATTTTGCTTTGTATCTTTTGAAAATATCATGTATGAAAAGAAGTTTATAGAAATGAACAGTGCTAATTCACTAATACCTTATTATAATGATATTAAAGAAAATATAACTTTGAATCATTCTGTTACAAGGCTTTAGCAAGACTATGATACCAAATCGAAAATTCATTGTATTAGCTTTAAGGCAATTTTTATCAGTTCATAAAGAATCGTGCAGGAATTAATTGTATTTGTTGTTTTTTTTCTGATTTGTATAAACACTTTTATATCGTCAATCTGTTTGACACAGCATTGCCAATCCACTTATTCAAAGGAAGTATACAATGAAAATTGTGTAATACTATGTAATACAGGGGTAATAATATTTCATCTTGAACAATTTGCTGATTCAATTTAAAGGACTGATTAAAAAGGGGACTTTGAAGATGTCAGTAGTGTTAGTATTCTTCTTTGCGATTTTCGATCATTTTTTCCTATTTCTCAAAAAATATCAATTCACATTTTATGTACTGACAGCTATATTTCATACCAAAATTATTGTTTTCACGGTGACATAACATGAAGTTTAGATTCACCTCTTTTAAAACGTTTAACTATTATTAATTGTAGTCTCGTTATTGCTTTCCTGTGCTACGCAGAATGCGCAAAATGCAACATTCGTTACTACGGACAAATCGTATTGTAAGATGATCTATACACTTACGTGCATTCACGATAAACTAAATATAAATTTGCAAAAACCCAATTAAATCATGATTAATCTGCAAATCACATTATTTAAAAGGTTTAAAAAAAAAATGAAGGGCACTTGAATATTTTTGCGATTTCGGAAACGAAGAGGAATGTAAAAAAATATTTTCAAATTAAAAAGTTTGATTTGCAAGTCACAAGTGTGTTGAGATCAAAATTCTCTTCATAATGAAATAAATTAATACAATGAAAAATAAATTACAATAATATGATACCATTATACAACGGTTGGATGACAAACATTTTTCAAATAGTTACATATTTCGCAAAAAAGAAAATGTCGAATAACAGTTTAACGTAGCTGAAATTTGGGGGGAATTGTTTTTTTTCAATAAAAAAGTGCAAAGGGTTTTTTAAATTTAAAGGCCCAAAATTAGTATTTTATTTTTTAAAAAAAAACAAAAATAGATATTTTTGTCCCCGGGAAAGGTTAAAAGGACGACTTTTCCCAAAATTTTTGGGAAAGTGCAGCGGTTTAAATTAAGTGGGTAAAAACAAAGCGAGTCAAATTGGAAATTTTTCAATGGGTTAAATTTTTTTTCCCGGGGTTTAAAAAATATTTTGAGAAACTGATGTCGGGGGAACATGTTAAATTTCTTTTTTTTTGTTTGGCCTTGCAAAAATTTGTTTAATTTTTTTCTCGTCGATACGTGCTATTCGAGGGCCAGCAAAACAGTACCAACTGGTGAAAATTGGTTTATTAAAAACTATGGGTTTGGAAGTACATTTGTACACATTCATGCAGAAGCTTTAGGGCATGAAAGAAATCAGTATTTAAGAATACTTTATGTCGAAACAATTATTAAATATATAAATAAATACATAACTTCAAAAAGAAAGTTATTTGATTTTCCTCAACTGTTTTCGCAATTTAAATGAATCACCAAAATGCCGAAACAGTAAAGCATCATATTGTAGCATGTCATATTTAAATGTTTTTAAAAATATGTTCAATTTTCATCGCATTATTAATTAAAGTTCTGACATAATAGCCATTACGTCTGCCTCCCGAAGCAATGAATAAGCTTTTATTACAACTGAGTGGAAATTATATCGCATCGCGATTACATCGACATGTGCCTACTCCTTTTATTAACAAACGGTTGCCTGGAATGGACCATCAACAAGTTCAAACTCAAGTTGTGTTTTGTTATTTACATTTCTCAGGCGTTGTCTTTTCTTCTTCCTTTTATAATCATTTCATGTCAATATATGTATGAAATGTATCGGAGCCAAAATATTTGATCACAAGTTTTCCCGCTTCCTCCCCCCCTCTCTCTCTCTCTCTCTCTCTCTCCTCCCCATCTATTATACTCTCTCCTTCCACATTCTTAATCCTCTTTCCCATACATGTATCACAAAAATTGAACTAAAGCTCTATGTTTGGTATTAATAGTCAAATTAACCGCTCCTCTGTCACGTTTGCATGTTCCTGTCCACTTGTGTACCGTTTCTACATGTTTCAAATAAATATCTGCACTGATTTACTGCTGAACATAGCAGGAATTTGTAACAGAGAGACCATGAAGAACACCAATCGTAAAACATCGGCTTTTCCCGTATACATCAGATAAGAAGCATCGTACTTAAAATACGAATAATAAAACAATTCAATTACAATTCGAATCCAAGACTTTTTGTTATTTCATACAAGCTTCCAGTCAACCTTACAAAATATTGTTGTACAGGCGCCGATGATAAGAATTCATTAGAAATAACTGGAAAAATTGGAGGGAAGCGTGAAGAGCCATTTCGAAAAAAAAATACAATATGAGCACAAATGGTACACAGTGTATACATGCATAAACTTTGATCAGGTAGAGGGTTGTATGTTTGTGTGTCATATATCGGGTTTGTTAGGATCCACCTGGTTTAGTTGGCAAAGTATTGTCAAATCATGCATTTAAACAGGCCAGGATATACCACAAATTGAACGATTTTAACTGGCAAAGGTAATAAAGGCTTCTTTGCCCACTCAACTCGGTTGTATTTTTTACAAGTTGACATTGATAAATAAATATTGGTTTATAGATTTAAAGAATTTGGTTCAGTTCGATTGTTTTGGACAGCTGTAAGCAATGAACATAATCGTATAAACTCAATTGACCAACCGGTTCTAAGCATTTCTAGGTGTAAAAATGATTTTGGAAAAAGTGATCGCTCGGGAGTATTAAATTATAAATCTTTACCAGCTCACTGAAATGGTGTTAAGGCTTGTCCTTGACGGGGGTTCGAATCCACTTGACCAGCAAACATAAGAATACTAGTCCAATGCGTTAACCACTCAGCCATGCCGACGTAACATATTTGTAATATTAAATATACCGATAGATTTTTCCGCGTTTTACGTTTCAACAAATTATTTTTAATAATTCCCCAATGTAAACGTTGAATAAATGTTTTAGTGTTTTAAAATTTTTAAAAGCTTGCACATCTGATTTTAATAGGCCCAAAAATAACTTTTTTCTGTTTTTTATGGGATTTAATGAAAAGTAATTACAAAGTCTTAAAAATATCAAAAGGGTGAAGGTCCAAAAAGTTTACCTCAAAAGAAATTTTCCTTTAAACCAAAGTTATTTGATCAAATGGGGGGTATTTTCGGGTAGTCAAAAATTTAAAAAATTTGTCATACCAAGGTTTTAAATTTCAAAATAAATTTTAAAAAAAATTAAGATGGTTTGTTTGTTTGTTTGTTTGTGTGTTTGTTTGTTTAATAGGGTTTTACGTCACGCCGAATAATTAAAGATCATTTGGCGACATTTGCAGCTTAACTGGTGAAGGAAGACCTCAGGTGCACTTCCGTGCATTATTTCAGGAACGAACAACCACCGACGTTCCGTAAGCTAGCTGGATAGCTTCCTTACATGAATTTCGAGGGGCTAGACCTTAACCACTCGGCCACGAAAAACTAAGATTAGTAGCGCCTTATTTAAAACAGGTAATAAGTGAAGTCATGGGGGCAGTTAACTCGTTTGAATTATTCAACAAATGTCTTAAAAGACACGTTCGTTTGAAACGAGCATGACCAAGAACGGTTTTATAGTAGGTCCTTTGGAATGTAGACTGTCAGTTACGAAACTGGTTTATACTACGCAAATTTCCAATTTTCTAAAGATTATCTCGACATATTTAAATTATTGATTTCGTATCCTATGCTTAGATTGTCTACACGTTTTCGATTTGCAATAATTGTGTTGTTGTTCTCAAAGGAAATTGTCTTCGTTACGACGGAGAACTATTTTCTCGACATGCAAGTTAAAAATTATGCATTAGCGTGTTTCGGTCACGTGACCAAATATGTTAACTGAATGAAATTACCGTCTGGTCTAGTTCATCAGAGAATTCATTTTTGGTTAATCTATTATTTCTATTCAAATATCATCATATGTATATTACATTTTATATACGCAGTGGCATGTTTAAACTTTGTATACGCCCGAATATTGTTATGCACCTGGTAGAAAGTCAGTCAGTACGTCCGTCCGTCCGTCTATTAGCAACTTTGTACCCCGTCTTTATCTTTTGAACAGGTTTGAACTTCCTCAGTTCATGGTTAAGGTCACATTTAGTCAGAATGTATTGATTTCAAAATTTCGTGTCCCCTGTATATCTGTTAAACCGATAAAAGGAAATCAAAACCTTATGGCAAAAATATTTATATCAATAGAGTGATGTGCAGAACGCAGGTTTGCACTTTCATTAGTCAGTGTCAAAGCCACACTGAATCATTAAAACTCCTTAAAAAGTTAATATGATAAAATTAAAATATATAATTAACATTTGTTCTAAAGATTCATATAAAATAATAAAGGCAGGTCTTCAATCGTTCCTACTTTTTCCTACTTTTTATAATCTTCCTACTTTTTCCTATTTTTTACCAAAACCTCCTACTACTCATACTTTTTGCGTGAAGAAATTAAAATAGATAAAAAATTTAATAAAATGGAATAAACAGAAAACAAGATATGTCCTAAGAAACAGACAATTGTCCCCCAAGAAGGGCCTGGTAGAGGAATCATGATCTTTGACTCACAACAAAGACATGATTACAATAAGAGGAGTGTTACAAGAATATAGAAAAAATAACAAATACTTGCTCATATTCTCAGTTTGCCAAATCAATCGTGGAATGACAGCATTGTTGACCGGGCATTCGTGTAATTTTATAAACATTCATATTATAACTTGACCTTTGAGCTGGGGACCTGATTCTGCATGTGACATATTTTCGTTATGTTGAATACATTTATGCATATAATTTTTTTCAATCCATCCAGAAATTGTTGATGGAGCACGAACATCATTTTAAAAAAAAAATCTCCTTTGAAGGGTGTGACATGTACCTTTAAAGTATAAACCTTGATTTTGCTCACAACACATCATGCCAATGTGATTTATATGTTATACAAAATTACTTTAAAATCTTTCCAAAACTGACAAAAAAATGGACAGGACACAAAGTTGAAATGGATGCTGCAAAAACTATTATGCCTCCCAATACTGGTGGACATTTAAATAAAATAATATATTAAAGATAAGATCGTAATGCTGTCAAACTGAAAATTTGAGTGCAGCAAATGGTCATACATTTCACCTGCAGAAACTTTGCAAGTGACAAACTTTCTTTAATGGTGAGAACAACCACCAATCCAGGAAAGCATTTTGAACATGAAAAGTACATTACTTATTATGGTCCATTCATGTAAAATAGTTCCTATTATTTTTACTTTTTTACTGAATTATATTCCTACTTTTTCCTACTTTGCTATGAAACTTTCCTATTTTTTCTAACTATTTTGATTCAGGCCAGTTGAAAGCCTCTAAAGGCAATATTAAATCAAAACATTTGACATGAAAAAAGGGATGTTTTGAGTACCGATAGTTGTTAATTTTGACAATACTGCCTATGTCTTGCTCTAATGGAAGTGCTGATCTTGGTTTATCGGCTGATATGAAATGGTTGTATCTGTTTTACTGTATATTTGCACAAAATGTATGTTTCAAAAGAAGAAATACCAATATAATAAGTCACAATGACTTTCCACAACCTTCTTGAAAGGCTGATTTTTTAAGGCTATCAAATAAAGGTAGGTGGCTGGAACATTTTACCATATGCCACAAAATATGTAAAATGTAAAAGCTTAGATACTTGGCATTAAGCAACACCTTCTTGACTTCTACAAAATCATATAAATCATGCTCCTTGGGTCAATATTGGCCCTGCCCAGGTGTCACTTAGAAAAGAAAACTTGTGAACAGATATCATCCTTATTAAAGTAACAATGCCCATATCTAAGTTACCTTTCACTTCAGTGTTGTCATATTATTCCGCTCCTTTGGGATCATTGAGTTGAGTACTTTTAAGTGTTGAGAATTGAGTACCGCACAAGCCGGTGTTAGGGGGCGTGAGGGATGTTGCATCTTTTCATTATCCCTCATGTACAGACTCAATCAAACCGAGTCTGCAATTTTCACTGAAGTGGGGATTGCGTTTATTGAACGCCGCCTTTCCTTGTTGATCCTTTCCTTGTTTATTATATTTCATGTAATTTTGCTGTTTTAAGCTTCCAAGGGATCACTTTTTCCTAGATATTTATATATCACAACAGCAAGTGTTGTGTGAAAGCCGTACAAAGTTGCCCAGTACCTCACAGTGTCGTCTAGTGTTGTTAAATTTTCTGGTCCTTTGGATCATTGAGTTCAGCACTTTAAAATTGTTGAGAATTGAGTACCGCGCAAGCTGGTGCTAGGGGGCGCGAGGGATATTGCATCTTTTCATTATCCCTCATGTACGGACTCAATCAAACCGAGTCTGCAATTTCTATGTAATTTTTGCTGTTTTAAATGCTTCAAATGGATCACTTTTTTCCAGATATTTGTTAATTATTATTCTAGGAAAAGTCGGGGCATTTTATTTTTTTCGCTTTGGCTGCGGAAACACGTTTCCTTCTGTTTCTAGATTAAGTAAAAAAATAGAGAAAAACAGAATCCCTAAAGACAGTCCAACACAACAAAATTGAAATTGTTGCAGGCTTTGTTAAGCATTGGTCTTGCGGCTTGTTTCTGACAAAGAAAGATACACAATCGAAATGTAATGTACAACTTTATCTTTTCGTTAATCGTTTAGTTGCTTAACCTTAAAGCATTTTTTTTTCAATAATAACCATGAGGAACCATGTGGGACATACAATTTTAGATACATGTAGCAAATTGTGTAAAGCATAATAAATGGATATGATGCAAATACAGTTTAAGATATATTATATCATTGATATATGTATTTCTATGAATAGCTAATTGTTTTTTACAAGCTGTCAATTTGGCCATAAGTTGGTTTCTTTCCTTGCACTAATTGTTTCACTAATCTATTTATTTCTAATTTGACCAGTTTAATATATTGGTATCAATATTTATCATAGTCAATGATACATATATACATACTCCTTCATATAACATTAAGAGTTGTTTACTGTTCATTATCTTTTTCTTTTGATAAATGTTATTATTTCTTCTTTTGTGCTATTATTTTTCTCTTTATTTTCCGTTTTGTAGAACCAATCAGTTATCAAACCCAGTTGTCTGTTTCTTTTCTTGTCTTGCGATTTTAAAGCTCTATCAGAATCACCAGGCTCCGAATAATCATCCACCTTTATATGCAAGGTAATTAAAGCAACTCGGCCCATGTCTTCACCTGAAATGTTACGTAACATATATTAAAGGTATTTCAATTGTGCTTAACATGGTATACAATTGAAGTAAAATTGGTAAATTCGTATCTTATCGTTAAACAAAGTAAATAATCAACGAGTTTTATTATTGGACAAGAATCTAGATAAAAAAGAAACTGCTTAATGTATTTGATTACAAAGAAAAAGTCAGAAGAGTCTGTCAACAGCATGATATTATCATGTCTTAAGTTGCTTTAATTAAAAACGCCAACTTAAAGGTTACGACATTCCTGTGAAAAGTAAAACAACATACGTTGTACTTTTTCAAGAGAGTTATCAATATCCGTTAATAATCTGCTATCATTTAAACAAACAACTATCAACGGGTAGGAGTTGTACTCATTCTGATGATCCTCATTAATTGTGTGGACATTAATGTCAGATTCACAAAGAAAGCCACTCAATTTGGAAACGAACTCCTTAGAAATATCCGTTCTAGCGGTGTCTAGTAAAGCGACGTTATCTGAAATAATATCAAATGTTGATAAACATAATTATAATGGAAGATTAAATGAACATTAAATTTGCTTTGCACATATATAAATGATGTAATTTTGAAGCATTAATGAAATTGTCGCATATAATATTTTAGTATTACAAAGAGACAGTTATATTTCTTCAATATAATATTATTCAAAATTTTCTATCATCTAGTTCAATAAACACTTCAAGTGAAATAAAACGTATACTAACGTTGTGGCTTTCTCTTGTTTCCACATACACATAAGTTCTAAAATAAGCAAAAACTGTATACATGTAATATGTGTTTTTACTCATTAAATAAAAAACAGGCAGTTAGGTATAGTTTGCCGATAGTAAAATTTACACACACAGCAATGGAAATAAAGAATAATGTCAGTTTAGGATAATGTTAGTTTTAATTTAGCACATTATACATAGCAGATTGCTGATAACACTAGAAAATACGTGTACCATTGTTCACTTAGTGATAGTATAGGCACTTCTTATGCACGTTGTTACTTTTGAGTATTACTTTCTATTTCAATTGGGTAAAATCAGTAAAGCCTTTTTATTGCTCCTGTGTTCAATATATCGTCGTAAGTATGTTCATGTTTAAATTCAGTTAGTAATAGAAAGAGCACCGAAAACGGGGCTATCTAATTTGTGCCCCGAGTATAAATCAGATTGCCGAGTGTTTGGGTGTTCTTTCTCTTTTTTTATGCATAGTCAAACATAAAAACACGTTCCATAAGTGTCACAATATGAAACCCAAGAAAAAAGTAACAAATGAACGAGCATCTGAATATGATATTTCTCTCGCTATCCCTTTCTCTGTCGTTACAATATGTTAACCCCAGACAAAATGAACCAATCATTGGACATGCTCTGGAGTGCGGGTAACTATGATACAATTTAAATTTATAGTTCGGTATTCAAACAATAATGTTCATAAATCATGTAAATCAATGTCTTACCATTGCTTCAAATTTTATATCTTTCCACTGTCTATATTCACCAGGAATGAAGCTGGAGAGATCTTTGTTTAGAGTATTTCTTGATTTCTTTAATTCATCCAGAAATTCCTTGTCAATTGCTTTTCCAGAATAACATTCAATATAAGCCATTAGTCTGAGGCATTTACTTTCCATTTTACAACAAGTTACTATTTTATCTTCTTCTTCTTGCGAAATAGACGGGGACAGTGCGGCATCTGTATTAAATATTAGACAGCTCTTATAATTTGACAAATCTAAAAGATATTGCTTGAGCTGCAAGTTTTCTTCTTCCGATAGCTCTACATTTTTGCACGCAAATTTACATTTAGCACAGTCATTTTTCATTTCGTAGTATTTTGTAACTGTTTCATTCTGAACGTTACAAGTACAAATTTCTTCCCCTTCATCGTCAGCTGCCTTTAGAACTGCATCGTCAAATCTTCGCCCTAAAATACAACCACACCGGTATTTATCCTGATCATACCGGAACATTACTGTCGACTTATTCGCTTTAACATGTTTAAGTTTGTTAAATACGTTGCTTATATTTGTCTCCATTATTCTTTTCATATATTATTCCCATGAAATATATATAACAGTTATTTTACAGCAACTAGACCTTCAAATACATGTGTTAATAATTATATCTAAATGTATTGACTTTTTTTATCAAAACTTATCAAATACACTCAGTAGTATGGTCGTATTTAGTTTTCTTGTACATTGAGTGGCCAATCTTATCTCACTAAAACAAACCATTTCGTTAATATTCAGTTTTATAGTCCGAGGAGTACAAAATAGAGATATAAAATTTGATATAAAATCATTGACGCTTTAATTTTGTCAACCAAAATAACATATCGCAAGTCAGGTGGACAAGGTTAGAGCACTTACTTTTCGCGGGAACCACTGTGATTACATATAAATTTTGAAAAGTGTCCCAGAGATAAATCATTTACCTTAAGCGTTGCTTTAGTATGCTTGAAAGCCGGTCAGCGCAGGTTCACTTTGATTGAGTTAATAAAAGAAAATACAAATGTATATTGCTGCGCTTTTTGGTGTCTGTCTGTCGGTAAAATATTTCAAGCCATATAGTCATATCCAATCCTTGTTAAAGAACATGCATATATTATAGGGGATAAAATGCTGACATCATTTTCTAGTTTAAAGAAAAGATTACTAGTCCTATGAAATGAAGAGTATTCTGTTACAATAACAGGGAATACATCTTCAATTTAAACACCACAAAAACTATTTCTTTTATATTTATTTTTATTTTATTGTATATTTGAATTTGCTTTTTATTCATTTTATTTTTTAGATAAAACTCATCTGTGTGCTACTCTTCCTTCTATCCTATGAAGTTTCGAACAATTTTTTATCTAACTAGTTGAAGGGATTTATGATTTAGTAATGTGACGGAGGTTTATCATAATGGCCCATTCCTGTTTACCCTGGCGCACACCCTCCGAAGAAATTCAAAAGGTTGCCATCAGCAGGGAATATGATGGCTTTATTTTTAGGGATAGTCAGGGGATAAAAATCATGATTGACTATCTTGAGCAAGGTCGTACCATAAACGGTACTAACTATGCAGACGAATTGATATGTCTGCGTCAAGAAATCGCGCGTAAAAGGCGGGGCAAACTGATTCAAGGCGTTCTGCTCCTGCACGACAATGCGCCAGCTCACACATCCCAAGTTGCAATGGCTGCTGCAACTGACTGCGGCTTTGAAAGTCTTCCCCATTCCCCGTATTCCCCGGACTTGGCCCCCCTCTGACTTCCGGTTTCCGAAACTGAAAATCAAGCTTCGTGGTAGACGTTTTGTAAGCAATGAATGTGTCATGGAGGCGGTCAATGAATTCTTTAAAGACCAAAAAAGAAAGTTCTATTTTGAAAGGTTAAACAAGTCGGAGCACACGTGGGCAAAATGCATTGATGTAGAGAGCGATTTTATTGAAAAGTAAGACCATTAGTTGGATTCTGTCACTACCGGAAGTGCATCGGGCCAAGAACTTTTTTATCAATCCTCGTATGTGGTCATTATTTTTATTTCGGTAATGAACCTACTTGTGTTTCGTATACAAACTGACTACAGGAGTTGCATTCAGATCAAATGGGATATTTTATGGCTTACAATTTGTCCCTTAATCGAAGGTTTAAAAATATGGAGCAAAATGTATGCATGCAATTCTATCATAATTGGCGATGTAACTCTGAAGATTTCGTATTAATAGTCAATAAGGAATAACTTCCCTTCCAGTAGCAGGTAGGAATACGAAAAGATGTTCTTTTGGAGACTTGTAAATGTTTATTAATTGTAATTCCCTACAGGATGAAAATTTCTACAAGCAAATTAGAAAAAGTTTAATTATTGTTTTGAAGGTCCAAATGTAGGCTTTAGGAGAATAGGAAATATAATTATGACCATTTTATCTTATAAACACTCGCCAATATCATCAAGACTAGAAAAAAGATAACTTTTTTTTGGTGTTTGTTGTTTTTGTTTAGGGGGTGTTGTGTTTTTGTTTATTCATTGATACCTCATGTATATGATCTCGTAAGTGGTCAGATAAAATGGTAGAGCACCAAATGTTTGTCTAAGCAGTCCTGTTAATCAGGGTAATCAGGTCTGTTTTATGAAAAGGTGTTATGTTTCAGTTAAAAATTAATGGTTTAAGCAAGTTGCTCATTGCCATCGATGCTGTTAAATGTTTACATTAAATGATTTAGCAACAAAAATTGCATGAGGTCCTCGATAATGCCTTATGATTTTAAGCAATGTGTATTTGCAATCAAAGCATTTGCAGATGGTTTAGTGTTAATAGCATAAAATACTGAAATTTAAAATGTATTATGGATTAACTTAAGTGGCGCATTAATAACAATAATATTGTGTATCAACAGTAAAAATTTATTTACTTTAGAAAAGACATAGTTGTAAAATGTCGGTTTTTTTTATTGCTTGTAAAACAGTATTAGAATAAGATGCACAACATTTGCGCTTAGGTAATACTATCATTCTTACCTTATACTTAATGCATGCATTACAGATTGTTGCCGAGTCAACCAAGAGATCGTTGTTGCTAAATCCAAATCACTCAGGAGATTTCCCTACCAAAAATTACCAAACATTTTCGTTCAAAGGGTTCTAGTGTTTGGTGATGGTGGACATATATATTAATTAAACGTTTTGTTAATGTTGGTACATATATGCCAATTTCCGCTATAAATCGTGATATTGGCTGACTACTAAAGTGTCGTTAAAAACAGTATAATGTATTGATAGTGGTGTATACTTGTCAATATTTAAAAAAATCATCTGCTATGTCGAAAATAATGTTTTGAAGAATATATGACAATGTACATCATATCCAGAATATTTACATTAAAATTTACAAATTAACAAATACACTTCTTATGTTAAGAAAATGTAAGTATTGTGACAGTATAAGCACAGATATTGTTGAAAATGCAATGTATAAACCAGGCTCTCCCTTACAATATGACGAGACAAGCTTTTGACTGTGGTTCAAACTTAACATGTACTTTTCTTTTTAAGCTTTTCTTTTCACCTTTTACTAACATCTGACGGGTAAACACGAAAAAGGGGTTTGGGAGTATTCAGAGATAAAGATGTTTCTTTTCAAAAAGTAAAAATTTATAATTTATACAAATAAAAGAAAAATTTTTTTTACTTTTACTTTTTTTAAAAAACTTTTCTGGAAAACAAAATATTTGAAGTTAATAAAAATTATGTTGTTATGAAAAAATCTTAATAGAAATGTGTCCATCAACTTCATTTTCCTCTAGATTATTGGGCCAGTACCTTTACTCTATATGTTTGGATTAAATATTCTGTCTCTGGCATTTATATTTTGACAATTCTTTGACACTGAAAATTGTACTTTGGAATTTTTTCTGAAAACTGAATGAATGTATGCGGACAGGTGTTGGCGCGATGAATAAGACCATAAAGAAGTTATTTAACCTATTGTGTTTTACATTTTGCATACATAACATATTGACTTCAAAAGTTATGTGTTATGAAAAAGGGGTAATAACTCTCACAAAAGTGGTAGTAGCCAAATATTTTTCGTTCTGTTTATGTCAAATATTATTCTCATAAACAAAGTTTAAAAAAAAAAAATCTTGTCTAGAAATGTTTTTTTTTTATGTTATAAGCCCGATCGGGCATTTTCACCAGCCTGTATATATGAGGTTCCTTCAATTTTCTTTAGTGTATTATATACAATTATTGTTTCTGAAATATACCTAGGGGATTGTACTTTTAATAATAGGAAAAAAGAATTGTTTTATTTACTTTTTGTTTTTGGTCGTGCATTTGAGGATACATGTAAGTGGGATGGGGTAAGGGAAACAGTTTAATTAAACAAAATGAAAATATTACCTCTTTTTTTTTTAGAAATTTCCACAAAACGACAAAATAACGATCTGAAATAGATCTAAGATTTATTGATATAATTACGACAAATTATCAATAAATCAGATAATCAAATGTGCACACACAAATTTCATGATTTTCGTGCAAAACCATTGATGCACACCCGCATTAATTGCTCACTGACCCGTACCCCATCTATAACCACCACCTGTGTGGACAGTTAGACTATATTGCTTTCGATATCACTGAACTAACTATCTACACTGAACTAACTATCTACACTGAACTAACTATCTACACTGAACTAACTATCTACACTGAACTATCTACAGTTTTTACGAAGTGATTCCTGACAGAGGGTTGCTGCACCTTTGTCGTGCATTAAAATCCGCAGACGAGACAACCATTGGGGCACCACATGGGGCAAAGCACAGGGACTCGGCACAGTGAGTATTAAGTAATTCTAGAAAAAAATATAATATACTGTATATATTTTTCTCGAATTACTTTTTTTATTAATCTGTTTCCTACATGAAAAACTGAAACTGCTGCCCGAACAGCCAGCCGATCTTGGGCTTCTGAAAACCCACTTCTAAATTGTACATTATTTTGATAAAATCTTCGAGTCTGCAAAGTATAAGTTCTAGCCCAGGGGAATATTTCTGATAAATTCATGCACAGGAACCCGAAATTCTATCCATGTATATACCATATTATATATGGGATTTTTTTTAATCGTTATTTTTTTGTTTTGGATAGAATTTCGGGTTCCTGTGATTCATGCTAGTGATAAATCTTGTCGGGTTAAAATAAGTAACAATTATTTGAAGTTTGAAGAAATTAAGAAGTTAAGTAGTAAAAAAGTAGCATCTTTTAGCATAAAAACTATGTTCAAGGGTGGACAATTCTGACAAAACAAGAGCTGTCGGTTGGACAGTAACGCTCGAATATTCTTAGTGCTTGTTAGTAAAAAAAGCCTTGATAAAGAAAAGAAAAGGGCAAGATATTTATTTAAATCCATATTACAGTCATAGGCCTTGGAGAGAGTCCTATTATGCTGTCAAAGAAAAGTATAAAATTTCAACTTGTTTCAAAGCCATATCTTAGAAAATATTTGAGGTATATCGTAAATTTTTAGTCGAAAAAGGGGCATAATTCTGTCAAAATGCTTGATACAGTTACCTTTTCCTGTCTTCAGGTTGGGGTCATGATGGTGAACATGGGTGCAAAGTTTCAAAGCTATATGCCAGTGGACTTCGAAATATTTGTGGTATTACAAAAACTTTAACATAAGTGGTTACGCCGACGCCGACGCTCGGGTGACAACAATAGCTCTACTTATTCTTATCGAATAGTCGAGCTAAAAATGTGTGCTAGAGTTATGAACCTTGTCATACATCATGTGGGTGATGATATAGAACATATATTTAAAGTTTGAAGTACACATGAATGTACAAACCATATTATGGTATAAAAACTAACATTTTACACTCCTTAGAAATATGTAAAATTCTATAAGATATATTTATAATCATCGTGAATAAATTGATTTTAAAACATGTTTGCCAAGTATAATTTCAAATTACATGCACTAATTATATTAAGCTGAAATAACACTATTATTCAATATGTGATAATGTAATATTCATATACGATAATTGAGTCGTGACATGGCATTTCCAACATAATGGTCAAATTTGACATTTTCCTGCTTTTAAAGATTCACAATATGCGATCTTTTCAGAATCATTCATGACAAACGTTATTGTTATTGAACAATGGGAACTTAATTCATCACGCTTTTGAACATTATTGTTGACGTCATGTTATTTGACGTTACTGGCGACGTCGATCCAAAAAGCTACGTCACATGGATTAAACCGAAACATTGTTTTGTACATGTATCTAACTACGTAAAACGCATGCAAATTTAATATTGAAATTATTAACAACGTAGTTCACATTTCTATTTTTATAATCAGTTTAGTTCACAAACTTTGTTTCATTGTAACTAGCTAAAGAGACTTCAGCGAACAGGTTTTATATTACTGCGAGACCTTCAATGTCAAAATAAAAGCGACATAAAAAGTTCTGGAAGCCAGAACGACATTGTAACGTAGCAATTGCATGTAACGACTTGTTGCACGAGCGGAGAAATACCACCGTGTATATCACTTTATTTTCAATTTTCTATATCACAAAAAGTTTTAAGTTTATGTCACTTGCCTACTGAAAATCTAAATTATAAGCCTACGGAACAATATGCATTGTTGTACTTATATGAGCTGACAAAAAGCCAAAATCTCGCTCAAAACGGTGGTCAATGCATCATTTTCACGATAGATCTTGAAAAGTAAACAATTTCGTTGAAATAATCTTGATGGGGGATAAAGAGTTATGTCTTTGCAGTGGTATGCAGCTTTTCATTGTTAACAGCTCGGTTAAATAAAAAAATATATAGGCCAATTTACTTATCGCGTTGAAAAATTTTGTCAGGGAGCCGCCATTTATTGCACAATTTTGCCATATTTATTGCACGAATCGTGCGTCATATTCACATTCCGGCGTTACATGATATACATGGTGAATACACCTAGCCATAAAAGTACAAATGAGACGCCACGTGGTGTTTAAAAAAGATAATTGTATATTGAGAACAATATTGTGTAGACAGATATATATGATGCTGATGCCGTAGCAATTGTTCAACAAACTGGGCTTCAAAAGTTAAAAACATTCATCAGTCAGAAGGATTTAATGAAGTCTGGTTATATCCCGATTCTGTGAATATATAAAGCTATTTGTACCTATTTTTTAGGAATAGATTACAGGATATTTATATAAGTTGTTGGAAAGAGGGTATTCAATCTTCATCATTGTTAGCTGTATATAGGGAATATAAGATCACATTTGAACAATCGTTATATTAAATTTATTGAAAATGTTAAATATAGAAATGTTTTGGCCAAAATTAGACTTTCCTCACACAAACTTAATATAGAGAAAATAAAAATCCCTAAAGAAAGCCCAACACGGCATTATTGAAAAGGAAGACATAATAATGTACCAAGGAATGAACGAAAGGTCACTTAATGTTACATGAATGATAGAAGACGAATTTCACTTTATTCTTAAACATCCGATATATTCTGAGTTAAGAAAACAATACATTCCAAGATACTATTGTGTTTTAATTCTTTTCATTAATGCAAAGTGTTCGCAAGAAAGAACTGAAAATCTAGCTATATTCTGTGATAAAACTTTCAAATTGAAGGATAGTTTTATAATAATATTGACGTGTAAGCTTTGCTCTCTTTCTCTGTTTTTATTCTATTTTTTTCTGTAATTTTAAGGATTTTTTTTTTAAATGAAAAAAGTAACATTGTCACTGTTAGATGCGCATTGTATATTCATCATGTAGATTTTTTAAGTTATAGGTGAATATGATATTGTTCCCTTATTTTTTATATATTTATCCGTATTTGTATCTTTTCAAATAAAACATACAGTATACATGTTTATGTGTGTCTGTCTGTTTTTTTCCAACATATAACAAAATATAAATACCATGATAAAATGTTTTGTTATAATTAAGTCAAGTTCTGTTTAAATTTAGTTTTGTTTGTTTCGCTTATTTGTCGGTTTTGTGTAACACGTAGAAAATCAGTAAAATCATACAGAAAAAATAGTATATTGATCATCAATTATTGAAGGGAAGTAAATGCTAAAACACTTGTTATGTAAAGTTACATAAGTTATTCCCCTTCATTTGTCACAATCACTATTTGTGGATTCTATTAGTAGGCATTACCGAATTTTTCAAACATAAAAGAAAATGTATTGTAACTTAATTTGATAATGCTATGTAAAGATAGACAGATTCTTGTGTATTATATTATACATGTATTCATATGCTTTTTATATGTATATGTCATGTGTCATTTATGTATTATATGTTGTATTTGTATATGTAATATGGTGATGAGCTTTTATTGCTTAAACCAAGAAATAAGATTTCTGTTCTGTTCTGAAAACGTTTTTGGTCGATATTCTACTTTCTCTTATTAATTTTACTTAATTTTTATTACAATGTTTCTTGCATTGTAGTCCTCCATGAAATCATAATGTTTTTGTAGCTCACCAGAGCCGAAGGCTCAGGGTGAGCTAATAGTATCAAAGGGGGATGCTCCGGCGTTCATAGTCCGTCGTCCGTCGTCATGCGTCAACAATCGTCTTCTTCTCTGAAACTACCAAGCAGATTTACTTCAAATTTGGTCTGTAGCATCCTTTTAACAGTCACACTTGAATTTGCTCATGTCATTCCAATTGGCCCCTTTTAGGGGTCAGCAGAGCTAAAAATAGAAAAACCTTTAAACATCTTCTACAGAACTAATTGATGGATGATCACCAAACTTTGTCTGTAGCATTTTTGGGTAGTCTTTTATCAAGTTTGATCATACGATTTTGATTGGCCCCTTTTAGGGACCGCTAAAGCTAAAAATAGAAAAACCTTTAAATGTCTATTTCTGCAGAATTAATTAATTGATGATCATCAAATTTTGTCTGTAGCATTCTTAGGTAGTCTTTTATCAAGTTTGCTAATAATATTTTGATTGGCCCCTTTTAGGGGTCTCTCGGGCTAAAAATAGAAAAACCTTTAAACATCTTCTCCTACAGAACTAATTGATGGATGATCACCAAACTTTGTCTATAGTATTCTTGGGTAGTATTTAATCAAGTTTGCTCATATTAATTTGATTGGCCCCTTTTAGGGGCCGCTAAAGCTAAAAATAGAAATACCGTTAAATATCTATTTCTAGAGAACTAATCGATGGATGATCACCAAGCTTTGTCTGTAGCATTCTTGGGTAGTCTTTTATCAAGTTTGCTAAGATTATTTTGATTGGCCCCTTTAAGGGGTCTTTAGGGCTAAAAATAGAAAAACCTTTAAACATCTTCTCCTACAGAACTAATTGATGGATGATCACCAAATTTTGTCGATAGCATTCTCGGGAAGTGTTTTATCAAGTTTGCTCATATTAATTTGATTGGCCCCTTTTAGGGGCCGCAAAAGCTAAAAATAGAAATACCTTTAAATGTGAATTTCTAGAGAAATTATTTATGGATGATCACCAAACTTTGTCTGTAGCATTCTTACAAATGAAGGTAGTATTTTATCAAGTTTCCTTATATTATTTTGATTGGCCCCTTTTAGGGGCGGCAAAAGCTAAAAATAGAAATACCTTTAAATGTCTATTTCTAGAGAACTAATTGATGGAAGATCACCAAACTTTGTCTGCAGCATTCTTTAATAGTGTTTTATCAAGTTTGCTCATATAAATTTGATTAGTCCCTTTTAGGGGTCTCTATAGCTAAAATAGAAATACCGTTAAATGTCTATTTCTAGAGAACTAATTGATGGATGATCACCAAACTTTGTCTGTAGCATTCTTGGGTAGTCTTTTATCAAGTTTGCTCACATGAATTTGATTTGCCCCTTTTAGGGTCCACTTAAGCTAAAAATGAAAAATACCTTTAAATGTCTTTTCCTACAGAACTAATGGATGGATGATCACCAAACTTTGTCTGAAGCATTGTTGGGTAGTCTTTTACAAGTTTGCTCATATTATTTTGATTGGCCCCTTTTAGGGGCCACTTAAATTAAAAATAGATATACATTATAACGTCTATTGCTATAGAACTAATTGATGGATGATCACCAAACTTTGTCTGTAGCATTATTGGGTAGTCTTTTATCAAGTTTGTTCATATTAATTTGATAAGCCCCTTTTAGGGGCCACTAACATTAAAAAAAGGATTACGTTTAAACTTCTTCTCCTACAGAACTAATTAATGGATGATCACCAAACTTTGTCTGTAGCATTTTTGGGTAATCTTTTATCAAGTTTGCTCATATTAATTTGATAAGCCCCTTTTAGGGTCCGCTAAAGCTAAAAATAGAAAAACCTTTAAACATCTTCTACTTCAGAACCAATTGATGGATGATCACCAAACTTTGTCTGTAGCATTCTTGGGTACTCTTTTATCAAGTTTGTTCATATTAATTTGATTAGCCCCTTTTAGGGGCCACTAAAATTAAAAATAGAAATACGTTTTAACATCGTCTCCTACAGAACTAATTAATTGATGATCACCAAACTTTGTCTGTAGCATTTTTGGGGTAATCTTTTATCAAGTTAGCTCATATTACTTTGATTAGCCCCTTTAAGGGGCCGCTAAAGCTAAAAATAGAAAAAGCCTTCGAACATAATTTCCTACTGAAATAATTGATAGATGATCTTCAAACTTTGTAGCATTCTTAGGTAGTCTTTTATCAAGTTTGCTCATATTAATTTGACTAGCCCCGTTTAAGCTAAAGTTTAAATGCCCCAGGTCATGGCATTTCTTCAAATTATTGTTTAAACATATTCTATGCTCAAATTTTATATTAGAATATATTGACATTCCAACACTGAAAAGCAGTTGTTTCTGGTGAGCGACTCAGGGCCATCATGGCCCTCTTGTTTTATTGATCAGTCTGCGTGATTATATTATTGCGCATTTGAACTCGAATCGTGCATTATTCTACAACGCACTCAAAATTGATACTTATATACTAAATGAAAGTCTGTTTTCTAAATATTTCTTTCACATTTACACCTTGTAAATAAAGAAATAAGGAAGGGAACCAAGAAAAGAACGATAAAGTGTGAAGACGTGCAGACCTATTTGAGTACGATGAGCGGTAGCGTAACGTTGATATCTTGAAAAAAGTGATACCTAGATACATTTAAACGCTTTTTTGTTCCAAGAGCGGAAACGAAAAACCTTTTAAAATGCATATTTTTCACCTCTTAAGCTTTTACCCTTAAAGATAGGAAACCTCTAAACAATTTGAAATTAATGGTAACAAAGCTTTCACTATTATGGAAAAAAAAGATCATTATCATTATATTTTTTCCCTCAATTTGAACTTTAACACTCTTTATTCATCAGCTGAAATTGAGCTGTATAGTATCTTATCATTTTAAGTGATCGATACATGTGAAATGTTGGTTTATAAAAGAGGTTGTTTACCTCCGTTCATATTCTTGATTTAAAAGATCTAAAACAAGAGGGCCAAGATGGCCCTAGATCGCTCACCTGACCCATCGAACTCATCCGGGCAATTACCTAGACAAGCATTCTGACCAAGTTTCATGACAGGTGAGTCAAAAATGTGACCACTAGGGTGTTAACAAGGATTTTCCATATTTGAGCAGTGTGACCTAGTTTTTGACCCAAGGTGACCCATATTGAAACTGGTAGCTCAGGTGAGCTAAAAACCTAAAAATATTAAACAAAGGGTAACTTTTATTGATGATGAGTTATGAAAATGGTTTAGGTTTTCATGTCATCTCTTTGTAAGCACAATAAGAATTTGGAAGATGTTGTCAATCTATCCTACATTGATACACCAGAACATGGTATTGAATCGTTTAAGACGTGTTTAGACAAACTAGGTGAACGTGAGGACTTAAAGATTTTTTCTTTTCCACAGATGTGGTCTTATAGATAGTGATTGATCATGTTATTTACGTATGATACAAAACTTTACCAACAACTATGATAAAGAAGTAATAATTTTAGCTTACAACAGTCTCTAATTATTATTACCTTTATTACAACTTAAAGATAGAAACTAAGGACATAAAGTACTAACTTGATTTTATTTAATAACAATAATTGCAAATGATGAACGTTGTTATGCATATCTTGTTGTGGAATTTATATCAATAAAAGTTACTAGCTACACGAAAATGATTAAAGTTAAGATATTTTGACTTATTAGAGCTTTTCAAACCCCGAAGACATAATTTTTTAAGTAAAAGGTACAAACGTTTACAGCTGTCATTTTTTTCTATTCATAACTTTATACAAATTATAGATCATCTACCCATACTTTGTTGGTCAAGTACACATTATATTATTAAGCTTCAAAAAAAAAACCAGACCATAAATTCATTTATCAGTTAGTTTATCAACCTACTTTCAGTCAGAACCTACGTACATATCTGAGGGAACAAAGTTTGGCATGGCTGTAAATGAACATTATTATTACAGACAGCTGGAAATACAAATGTAGTGTAAGATTGATAATTACATGTACCTGGGACTTATGTCCCAGCATGTATATAGTATTAACTGACTAAAGCCCAATTATGGCTTATATCAGGATTATGTTAGGACTTTTAAAGGGAGTGAACTGGTATAAATGTGACATTAGCCAGGGCTGTCTCCCTTGTAACAGTATAAATATGATGCCTATTATGAATCGGCAAGCATATTTTGTACAAGCTTATTAAAGAGGTAAAATTTAAAATAATTTTCTTGAACATGCTTTTTGAATAAACACTGTAAAGTTAGTAATAGATTGGTTTTGATGATTAACATAATTATATCCAGTGCACTAGTCTAAGGAAAATATATGCTTTCCACGGAATATAATTATGATCTTCTTAAGTAGATCAGCAGTCTCGAAGATTTTATCAAAGTAATGTCCATTTAGAAGTGATTATTCAGACTGTTCAGTGCGAAAATCCCTAGATTAACTGTTCACTTATTTAGCAAAAATATTAGTAAAAAGAAATTTCTGTGCCCCGTGTGTAGCCCCAATGTTTATTCAATTCCGTTTCTCAAAATATAAATAGCCCATATTTTCCACAATTGAAAACTGAATAAATTTTCACACAGTCATGTATACCACAGAAAATGCAAAAGAAAATCAGGATTAACAAGGGGGGTTACTATGTGTATTCTACAGAACAATGAGAAAAATATTTACAGTTCCAAATCAATATTTCTTAATAATATCTTAGTCATCTTACTCAAATATACAAACTGATGATTTAAAACAATCTTTATATAATAAATATATCAGAAAAGATTTTTTTTTTAAATTTCACCTAAAACAGTTTATCCCCTGATTAACTGCAATGCCATTAAACACAAGAGCCATGTCAACATGGCCATCCCCCGCCGAATGTGTTTGCTCATTGGAAGAATGTATATGTAGTAGAGCAGAATAATTCCATTTTAAGAGGTCTTTTGGTAATGAAAACTGATGGCTATAGTGATTACAGATTTGAAACCTATGTGAATACTGATGGCTGAAAATAAACAAAGGGCAATAACTGAAAAATAATGCAGGGTAGGTTATCATTCTTGTGTGCTGCATCCCTCCTCAGTAAAATCTATCCACCTATGAAGTTTCAAGTTGATACCTCAAATACTTTTTGAGAAAAAAATTGAATTGAAAAAATTAAGTATGAAAAATAACAAAGGGCAATAACTCAAAAATTATAAAAGGTAGAGTTATCATTCTTGTGCACTTCACACCTCCTGAGTTAGATCTATGCACCTATGAAGTTTCATAATGATATCTCAAAGGCCTTTTTGAGTTATGCTCTGGACAAAAAATTAATTTTGAAAAATAAACAAGAGGGCCATTGATGGCCCTGAGGTCGCTCACCTGTATATGCCCCCCCCCCCCCCAACTTAACACAAGGGGCTTTTATTTGCACAAACTTGGTAGAGCTCTAGCTCATTTGGCTTTTTAAAAGAAGATTTTTATACACATATAGTTAAAAACAATGACACCCCTGGGGCCCGGCCAGTTTTGACCCCAGGGCTTTTATTTGAACAAACTTTGTAGAAACTTACTAGAAGATGTTTCATGCTTAATATCTTAACTCTAGCTATTTGGGTTTTTTCAAAGAAGATTTTAAGTTTTTGCTATACACATATAAAGACAAGAGGGCCATGATGGCCCTGAGGTCGCTCACCTGTATATAGGCCCCCCCACCCCGGGCCAATTTTTACCCAAGGGCTTTTATTTGTTTATTTGAACAGACTTGGTAGACACCCATAAGAAGATGTTTCATGCTAAACATCTAAGTTCTAGCTCATTGGGTTTTTTAAAAAGATTTTTAAAGTTTTTTACTATACACATATAGTTAAAAACAATGACACCCCTGGGGCAGGGCCAGTTTTGACCCCCGGCCTTTATTTGAACAAACTTTGTAGATATTTACTTAAAGATGTTTCATGCTTAATATCTTAACTCTAGCTATTTGGGTTTTTTCAAAGAAGATTTTTAAGTTTTGCTATACACAGATAAGGAAAATCAATGACCCCCCCCCCAGGCGGGGCCAGTTTTGACCCCAGGGCTTTTATTTGAACATACTTGGTAGACACCGATTAGAACATGTTTCATGCTAAATATCTTAGGCTCTAGCTTATTGAGTTTCTTTAAAAGAAGATTTTTTAAGTTTTTACTACATGCATATAGGGAAAATCAATGACCCCCTGGGGCGGGGCCAATTTTGACCCCAGGCTTTTATTTGAACAAACTTGGTAGACACTCATTAGAAGATGTTTCATGCTAAATATCTTAGCTCTAGCACTTTGGGTTCTTTAAAGAAATTTTTTTAAGTTTTTACTATATGCATATAGGGAAAATCTATGACCCCCCTGGGCGGGGTCAATTTTGACCCCAGGGCTTTTATTTGAACAAACTTGGTAGACATTCACTAGAAGATGTTTCATGCCAAATATCTAAGCTCTAGCTCTTATGGTTCTTTAAAAAGAAGATTTTTTAAGTTTTTTACTATATGCATATAGGGAAAATCAATGACCCCCCGGGGCGGGGCCAATTTTCACCCCAGGGCTTTTATTTGAACAAACTTGGTAGACACTCACTAGAAGATGTTTCATGCCAAATATCTTAGCTCTAGCTCTTTGGGTTCTTTAAAAGAAGATTTTTTAAGTTTTTACAATATGCATATAGGGAAAATCAATGACCTCCTTGGGCGGGGCCAATTTTGACCCCAGGGCTTTTTTTTGAACAAACTTGGTAGACACTCACTAGAATATGTTTCATGCCAAATATCTAAGCTCTAGCTCTTATGGTTGTTTAAAAGAAGATATTTAAAGATTTTTCTTTCGGTTGCCATGGCAACCAGAGTTCTGCATGGAATTAAATTCTTTGAACAATTTTTAAAGGTGACCACCAAAGGAACATTCCTGTGAAGTTTGGATGAAATTGGCTCAGTGGTTTATGAGGAGATGTCATTTAAAGCAAAAGTTTACGGACGGACGACGGACGACAGACGGACGCCGGACGGACGGACGCCGGACGAAAAGCGATCACAAAAGCTCACCCTGTCACTTTGTGACAGGTGAGCTAAAAAAGGGCAATACCTAAACAATTATGCAGGGTAGAGTTATCGTTCTTGTGCACTGCACTCTTCCTCAATGAGATCCATCCACCTATGAAGTTTCAAGTTGATACCTCAAATACTTTTCGAGATAAGCTTTGGACAAAATAGTATGAAATAGAACAAAGGGCAATAACTAAAAAATTGTACAGGGAAGAGTTATCATTCTTTTGCACAGCATTCCTCCTCAATAAATTATATCCACCTATGACATTTCATGTTGACATCTCAAACACTTTTGAGTTATGCTCCACTCGGGTGAAAAATTATGTATGAAAAATAACAAAGGGCAATAACTCAAAAATTATAAAAGGTAGAGTTATCATTCTTGTGCAGTGCACACCTCCTGAGTGAGATCTATGCACCTATGAAGTTTCATTTTGATATCTCAAAGGCTTTTTGAGTTATGCTCTGGACAAAAATCAATTTTGAAAAATAACAAAGGGCAATAACTCAAAAATAATGCAGGGTAGAGTTATCATTCTTAAGCACTGCACTCCTCCTCAATGAGATCCATCCACCTTTGAAGTTTCAAGTTGATACCTCAAATACTTTTTGAGATAAGCTCTGGACAAAATAGCATGAAAAAGAACAAAGGGCAATAACTCAACAAGAGCACCGCTAGGCGGAGCATTATATGCCCGAAAGTATTTTTTTTTTTTAGTAAGGATGACCTTACCGTTGACCTTTTGACCCCAAAATCATAGGGGTCTTCTACCCAATATGGACAATCATCCTATGAAGTTTGAACATTGTGGGCCAAAATGGAACTTAACATATGCTCCGGCAACTGTTTTCAGTATCAAGGTAATAGTGACCTTCACCTTTGACCTTTTGACCCCAAAATCAACAGGGGTCTTCTACCCAATATGGACAATCATCCTATGAAGTTTGAACATTGTGGGTTAAATGGAACTTAAGTTATGCGTGGAAACATATTTTTCAGTATCAATGTCATAGTGACCTTAACCTTTGACCTTGTGACCCCAAAATCAATAGGGGTCTTCTACCCAATATGGACAATCATCATATGAAGTTTGAACATTGTGGGTCGAATGGAACTAATGTTATGCTCTGGAAACTGTTTTCAGTTATAAGGTAATAGTGACCTTGACCCCAAAATCAAAAGGGGTCTTCTACCCAATATGGACAATCATCCTATGTAGTTTGAACATTGTGGGCCAATTGGAACTTAAGTTATGCTCCGGAAACTGTTTTCAGTTATAAGGTAATAGTGACCTTGACCTTTGACCTTTTGACCCCAAAATCAATAGGGGTCTTCTACCCTATAAGGACAATCATCCTATGTAGTTTGAACATTGTGGGCCAATTGGAACTTAAGTTATGCTCCGGAAACTGTTTTCAGTATCAAGGTCATAGTGACCTTGACCTTTGACCTTTTGACCCCCCAAATCAATAGGGTCTTCTTCCCCAATATGGACAATCATGCCTATGAAGTTTGAACATTGTGGGGTTAAATGGAACTTTAAGTTATGCTCCGGAAACCGTTTTCAGTTTTAAGGTAATAGTGACCTTGACCTTTGACCTTTTGACCCAAAATCAATAGGGGTCTTCTACCCAATAATGGACAATCATCCTATGAAGTTTGAACATTGTGGGCCAATTGGAACTTAAGTTATGCTCCGGAAACTGTTTTCAGTATCAAGGTCATAGTGACCTTGACCTTTGACCTTGTGACCCCAAAATCAATAGGGGTCTTCTTCCCAATATGGACAATCATCCTGTGAAGTTTGAACATTGTAGGTCGAATGGAACTTAAGTTATGCTCCGGAAACCGTTTTCAGTTTTAAGGTAATAGTGACCTTGACCTTTGACCTTTTGACCCCAAAATCAATAGGGATCTTCTCCCCAATATGGACAATCATCCTATGAAGTTTTAACATTGTGGGCCAAATGGAACTTCAGTTATGCTCCGGAAACCAAATTGCTAACGGACGGACGGACGGACGGACGGACGGACGGACAGACAGACAGACGGACGCCAGGGGGTATAACATAATATGCCCTTTCGGGCATATAAAAATTGTATAGGGAAGAGTTATCATTCTTGCGCACAACATTCCTCCTCAATAAGATCTATCCACCTATGACATTTCATGTTGATATCTCAAACACTTTTTGAGTTATGCTCCACTCAGGTGAAAAATTAAGTATGAAAAATAACAAAAGGCAATAACTCAAAAATTATGAAAGGTAAGTTATCATTCTTGTGCACTGCACACCTCCTGAGTGAGATCTATGCACCTATGAAGTTTCATGTTGATATCTCATAGGCTTTTGGAGTTATGCTCTGGACAAAAATCAATTTTGAAAAATAACAAAGGGCAATAACTCAAAAATCATGCAAGGTAGAGTTATCATTCTTGTGCACTGCACTCCTCCTCAATAAGGTCTATCCACCTATGAAGTTTCAAGTTGATAACTCAAATACTTTTAGAGATATGCGCCGGACAAAAATGTTGGATGGACGGAAGGTCGGACAGACAGAGACTATTTCTATATCCCCCGCCGGCTTTTCGGCGGGGGATAATAATGCGCACTCTAACCTGGTCACAATTTTGTCTAGTACACTTCTAGCTGTAATGTGTGGTACAAGCTTAGGGCATTTAGTGTGACCTCAACTGTATGTAAAACTGCATTTCAATATCACCCATTTTGCATGTTTTTGTGGCATAAGACTTATTGAAACAAAACCTTTCACACATACAACATTTATCATATTTCTTGTATTTATCAATTAATAACAATTATTACAAATGCAACAATCATTTATTTCCGAAATTTTATTTCTAATTTATGAACATTAATCACATCACATTTTTTATGTACAATAATTTATTTTCTAAAGTTTATTAATAATCTATGAACATTAATCACATCAAATTTGCTATAAATTCATTTCTCAGTGTGTGTTGTGTTTTTATATATGTCGCATAAAACCGAAATCTTATAAAGAAACGGCTTTATCATATTCACTAAAAAAAATAAACATAATGTGCCACTCTTTTTTACCGCTGGTCACAATTTGATCTAGTACACCCTTCTAGCTGTAATTGGTTCTAGGTTAGGAGGGCAGATTAGGAGCAGTATGGACTGCATGATTCAATATAGTATAGTACATCTGAACGGATGTTGCATTCAAGACGTGCAATCAAGTTGTCAATGACCCCAGGAATTACTTTGCATGTTTTTGACGTGCATATATAGGTACAGTAATGTTACTTATTGAACTGTGTTGACAGTAAACCTTTTACGCAACCGCACATCCAACATTTATCATATTATCTTGTATTCTATCAATTAATAACAATTATTACAAATGCAACAATCATTTATTTCCGAAATTTTATTTCTACTATAATGAAGACATTAATCACATCACATTTTTTATGTACACATAATTTATTTTCTATAGTTTATTAATAATCTATGAACATTAATCACATCAAAATTTGCTATACATTTCATTTCATCAGTGTGTGTGTGTTTTATATATGTCGCAACCCCAAAGAAATCTTATAAAGAAACGCTTGATCACATTCACTACAAAAAAAATCTTTTCTCACCAGTGTGTATTCTCATATGTCCTACCAAACTGGCATTTTTAAAGAAAACGACCTTTCACACACACTACAGATATAGTTTTTCTCACCCTGTATGTATCAACATATGTGTATTTCAAACCATGCTTGGAAACATAGTTCTTGCGTCACAAATGTCAACATTTAAATTTTCCTCTCAGGGTCTGTATGCACTAATCATGATGTCTTTTTAAACTACCCTTTAATCATATTACCTTTTTAACAATATTCACATTTATGGATCACTTTTCCTTATAATGAATTTCACCATATGAACATCTAGATTATTCTTTGAATAAATGCTTTCTCACATACATCACATTTACAAAGTCTTCTCATGAACATGCAAGTGCCTTTTCATAGAACTCTTGAAAAAATGCTTTTTTTGCAGATACTGCACTCAAAATTCTTTCCACGACTGTGCATTTCCATGATATGTTTTCTTGAGCAAATAATCCATTATACATAGAAACACAAATGAATTTCTTCCTTCGCTAGTGGGAACTTTCAAATGTCTTCCAAAGTATCATAAGATCATTTCATTTGAATATGTTTACATTGCGAAATTTTCCAGTTCGCTATTCATTTTACATATTTTTGATAATCAAACACTCATACCAATCAGAATGTTCGGCTATTATGGTTGACGAAAAGGCTGGAGAAGTTGCAATAGCCCTTTCACAAAATCTGATTTCAAATTCCATAAGGGCGTACTGCTTCGGCGTGGACGCCAACAATCTGTTTCTATTTGAGTAATCTGTAAGTACATTGTAGTTTTATATTCCTTTTTCCAGACTGATCTTTTGTGATTGTAATATTCCTAGGAAACCTGAAACAAAATTAACAGTCTGCTTAGAATGGGTTCCGTTGCCACAAAATTAAGTAATAACACACTTTAATTTTGTCTAATCTATATGATCATTATATCAACTAATAAGACAAAATATTGGTAATTTAAAACTATCTATTTTTAGCATGACTGTCACATAAAAATACACAATATAATTTATTTTTATCATTAACAAAATCATCAACTAAGAAACCTTAATACCATGTACAGTTGATAACAACACTTGAAATCCAAATCAGAGTTCTTTACGATAACGTCACTGTGTTCATTAATGTTCTCTGACTGAAAATAGAAATAAAACATCATCATTAAACTTTTAAAATGCATTAAATGTATATGCATGTATTTAAATGTGAAAGGTAATGTATTCAATTAGAGATTGTATAATGTTAGTTATAATTTCATTTGGTTTGTGTTTTATCTTACACCAAGACAGTATAGATCATATGCCGACGCCCAAAAAAAAAAATAAAAAAAAATCTACCTTAACCTTTCATTTTCTTACATACAAATCCTGGTTAAATATAAACAACATTAAATTTTCTGCAATTACACTTTATATTGGCACCCCTTGCTCTTGAATTGCCAACCCCCCCCCCCCCCAATCCTCTTCCTCAGTATTTCTATCAGGAATAATTGACCCCTATTATTGAATTTCTAGAAAACACACTGTATAATATAGTCAATCATGACTTTAATAACAGGCATGTGAGCAGTTCTACTACAGAAGCAGTACCCATATTTTCACGTTTAAACGCTTCATCTTAAAAAATTGATATTAATTCAAGCAAATGTAAGTATGAACGAAACAAAATCTAAGTGTCAGTGTGGTTGTATGTTTATTAACTGTTAAAGGCAAAATAATTTTTTACAGTTTATTTTAGTAAACAGGTAAAGTTTTACGATTTTAATTTTTAGTAGCAAGCACTGCTCGCATGCCAGTAAAGTCGTGAGTAAATAAGCATAGTTAACAATCACTCTATTTAATGTTATACCTGTCTCCATTGTTTTAAAACCCAAACAAGTCTGTTTCTTTCTAATAATTAATTGCATACTGTGTACAGTTCTATTTTCTAGATCATGGCGAATATATAATAAAGGGCGACAACTTTACAGTAACTTATTCACTATCGGGATATTTCAATATTATTGGAGTAGTCAATTTAAAATATCTTATTATCAGACTTGTAATACAAAATTTGCACGACTTATGTCCATTATGATCCTGTACAGTACCGTGGATAAATGAAAACAAAATTTAACGCAGTGTTTTATGGTACATACTTTCTTGATCATGATGCTCTGTCCGTCATACAACAGTAACCTCACTTTGAAAGATGAACACCCAATGGGTTGAATGGAGTTAAATTTATATATCCTGTGCAATCAATCATGAAAATTTATTATCTTTTTAGGACAGTGTGTGTTCGCTTTTATATACTTTCATCGTGTTAGATCTACTTGAGGTTTACATTTTTAAAAGGTAAGTTTATTATCATGATACTATTTTTTGTTAATTTAATAGAATATGCCTAATCGTGTTTTGAATGCATTATCATATAGCTAAAACGGCCACTTTTATCATTTATAAAATGCACTGGTTTGTATCTAACTTTGTTATACAAAAGTCATATCAGTGGCGGGAAAAGACCTGTGCTTGTGGCCTTGTTATTTATAGTTTAAGTCAAATCAATGCCACTAGTGCACCGTTGGTGGCGGACAGGAGATACCGAATATTCCTCGTTATTTTAAACTTGTAATTTGCATACATTAAATATATATGCTTTTTTGTTTTTTTCCTCGATCTCTTCTTTTCTAAACAATCTATTTATTTTCAGTGTGGATGTTCAACTTTAGGAAATTTGAAATTCACCATCAAGATGAATGCATAGGAAATTAACTGAATATTAAAATAAGCAGTTAGAGGAATTAGAACGAAACATGTCTAAATGTGATATATGTGATAAAACATTCAGTCGTATATACAATCTTAAGATACATATGAGAATACATACTGGAGATAAACCATTTAAATGTGATAATTGCGACAATTCCTTTAATTATCAATGTGAACTAGAAAGACATGAGAGATTACATACAGGGGAGAAACCATTCAAGTGCAATGCATGTGATAGCACATTCAGGCTTAGTGGTGACCTTAAGACACATATAAGGATTCATACTGGAGAAAAACCTTACAAATGTGCCGTTTGTGACATGTCATTTTCCTTGAATACTAATCTTAAAAGACATCAACGAAAACATATTGGGAAAAAAACATTTAAGTGTGATGTATGTGATAACACATTCAGAGAAAAAAGTGACCTTAAGTCACATATGACAGTACATACAGAAGAAAAATCATTCTTATGTGATGTTTGTAACATTTCCCTCAAGACTCTGCGCAGGCATATGACAGAAGTACATGTAGGAGAAAAACTTTTTAAATGTGATGTATGTGAAATGTCATTTGTTTCCAAACAATATCTTACAAGACATCAGACAGCACATACAGATGTAAAAACATTTAAATGTGGTATTTGTGATCATGCATTTAGAGAAAAGAATGATCTTCAGGTACATATGAGTGTACACACAGGTAATAAACCATTCAGATGCAATTTTTGTGGCAGTTCATTCAGTCTTAATAAATATCTTACAGATCATAAAAGAACACATACTGGAGAGAAGCCTTTTAAATGTGATGTTTGTGACAAGTCATTCAGTCATAGAACTAATCTTAAAAGACATAAGAGGATACATACTGGAGAAAAACAATTTAAATGTAGTATATGTGATAGTGTGTTTAGAGACAAGGGCTATCTTACTAAACATAAAATAATTCATACAGGAGAAATGCCGTTTAAATGTAATATTTGTGATGCATCATTTCGTTTTGAACCAAATCTTGTAAGGCACATGAGAATCCATACAGGAGAAAAGCCATATAAATGTAATATTTGTGACTACTCATTTAGTATCAGCTCTAATCTTACAAGGCATTTAAAAACACATGTACACGCAGCAAAGGGAGGCAAATTTAAATGTGATTTATGTGACCGTACATTCCGAGCAAAGAGTTATCTTATAAAACATGTAAGCGGGCATTTAGAATAAATACCATTTCAGCTGGATTTATGTCAAGGAATATTGAGGAAAAAAAAACACTTAGAATTACTATGATATTTCTTCCTGTTTTATATTCAGGATAAAACATTTCTTCACAGATTTAAAGATCCGTATCAATGCCATAGATTTGCATCCAATTTTTTGCAGTGATTAAACCTCTAACATTCTTGCATTGTCCTTGTTTTACTATCAAGAACTGTGGCCCTCAATGTTTTCAAACTGTCAAGAACTGTGGCCCCTGTTTTCAAGCAATCAAGAATACATGTGGCCATTGTTTTCAAACTATTTCAAGAACTGTGGCCCTTGTTTTCAAGCTATCAAGAACTGTGGCCCTTGTTTTCAAGCTATCAAGAACTGGTGGCCCTTGTTTTCAAGCTATCAAGAACTGTGGCCCTTGTTTTCAAGCTATCAAGAACTGTGGCCCTTGTTTTTCAAGCTATCAAGAACTGTGGCCATTGTTTTCAAACTATTTCAAGAACTGTGGCCCTTGTTTTCAAGCTATCAAGAACTGTGGCCCTTGTTTTCAAGCTATCAAGAACTACATGTGGCCCTTGTTTTCAAACTATCAAGAACTACATGTGGCCCTTGTTTTCAAACTATCAAGAACTACATGTGGCCCTTGTTTTCAAACTATCAAGAACTACATGTGGCCCTTGTTTTCAAACTATTTCAAGAACTGTTGCCCTTGTTTTCAAACTATCAATTAAGTACTGTGACCCTTGTTTTCAAGCAATCAAGAACTGTGGCCCTTGTTTCCTGTAACATTGTTTTCAGGCTATCAAGAACTGAAACACTTGTTTTTCTATCAAGAATTGTAACCTTATGTCATATATTGCCATGGTATCAATTACTTTGTATGACTATTAAATTTTATTTAAACATATTTACAGGTCATTTACTAAAATTTTGTATTTGCTTCTTTTTTTTATAGATCTATATTATGTTTAAAATGTTTGAAAAAAGGTATATCAATACAACAATTTCGTTAAATTTAATTGTATTACCTTTATACCATATTAAACATCATAAGCCTACACTGTCTAGTCCATGATGTTCAAGGGATGCAAGCCAAGTTCTTTCTGCAAGACTGTTGCATTTGAACAAGGGGACTTCTATTAAGAATCGTAACAGTGGAAAAACTTTAGTATCTAATTGTCTGAAATATTTGAATTTGAATTCAAAAGGCTGTAAGTTAAAGCAGTTGTTGTATTTTATAAAACACCTTAAAGACCAACAGAGAAGATCTTTTATTAAGTAAAGGGCAAATACTACAATTACTGAATAAATCCACAAGAAAACCCCAGGGTGCATAAGTACACATGCTTATGCAACATTCTTGTAAACTTTCAGGTCAAATACCTAATGAGTTACATGCGACACAAGTTGAATATTGTAAATTTTTACTAAGTCAAGGGCAATAACTCTAAAAATACTAAATATATCCATTCAAAAATACTCAGGTGCACAGCTACACATGCTGAGCAACATTCTTGTAAGGTTTCATGACGCTAGGTCAAATACTTTTTTAGTTACGTGCGACACAAGTTGAAATTGGAAATTTTTAATAATTCAAGGGCAATTACTCTAAAAAAACTAAATATATCCACACAAAAATACCCAGGTCACAACTACTCATGCTAATCAACATTCCAGTAAGGTTTCATGACTGTAGGTCAAATAGTTTTTGAGTTACGTGTGACACAAGTTGAAAATTTGGAAGTTTTACTAAGTCAAGGGCAATAACTCTAAAAATACTAAATATATCCACACAAAAATACCCAGGTGCACAACTACACATGCTGATCAACATTCCTGTAAGGTTTCATGACTCTAGGTCAATCACTTTTTTAGCTACGTGTGACACAAAAAGAGAATGGACGGACGGATGGGCCACTTAAATGGACTAAAGGGCTATTTCTTTTGTTATTTTTTTTTTTGTTTAATAGAGGGCAATGGCCCCTTATTGTTTTGTTACGGAATGAACTCTAATTGTTCTCTTTTGTTCTGTTTACAGTTAGATGGCCCCTACTTCTCTTAAATTATAGCCCGGAAAGTTGGACGGACGAACGGACAAGGGTAAATCTAAATGCCCCCCCCCCCCCCATAATGGGGGCACAAAAATATATATATTCATATAGTATTGATATACATGTACTTGAAACAATTACGTATAATATTCCAGGTACACATGTTATTATTAAAAATATTTAAAGAGATGAATTCACACAATCATGTTTATCTGTTTTAAGCATTTTTAAATGTTCCATTGACTGTTATTTACCTAGGTTTTATATATAATGGTATTATGGCACTGACTATATGTTTTTTGTTGTGTTGACTGTTTCAGTCATAAAAATGTCACAGTCATTTTAAGCATATTTGTCTTGCAATGATACAAAAATGTTCTTACAGTTAAAGATGTACATGTACTTACAAATATTTCTCATTATTTTATCACGCCAGCAATATATAATTACAGATTAAAGTTTAATCAATTGTGTCAGTATTGAAAACCCCACTGACCTAACTCTCTCTCTCTCTCCCAGTAAAATAGTTTTAAGATTGAGATTGGACTCTGTGACAATTGAAACAAATCATCACAGCAATTCTTTTATCTATTTAAATTACTTGACCGTAACAACTCAACAACAGGCCTTAAAGGCTAATTACATGTATTTAAAGATCTTGTTGATAAAATAACTTAACACTATAATAATTATTGCACT